>NW_028318261.1:900000-1167500 GCF_062004578.1 Staurois parvus | reverse complement strand
GCCATTGTATAATTTGATGTTTTGGTGGCATTAGTCAATCCCCTGTGCATCGCTTCAGGCTTTAGTTTTCAATGAAGAAAGTCGTATGCTCCATCTATCCTTCTGATCTTCAGTGATGGGAATATTTCAAAGTGATTTGATCCATTCTGACTGACTGGTACCCGGGGGAAAACAGTTATGTTTTAACAACCCATTTATTACAGGGCCACCTGACACCCCTACCAATTACATGGCCAGGCTCAGGGAACTCAGCTGATGGTTGGGGCAAATAGTTAAAGCGGAACTCTAGATAGATGTAAAGGACACTAAATCATGCAGCTCTGCATTCTTTAATTTATTTCAGGTGCTTATGTAGTACTGTCAATTTACACAGTGCCTTACATATATATTTTACATTCACGTCAGCCCCTAACCCTCAAGGGGTGTACACGCTAAGGTCTCTAACTTACAATACATACATACACATACTAGGGCCAATTTAATCAGGATCCAATTTACCTACCAACATGTCTTTGGAGAATGGGAGGAAACTGGAGTACCTGGAGGAAACCCACACAGGCACAGGTAGAACATGTAAATTCCAGGCCGGTGGTGCCATGGCTTGGATTTGAACCAATGACCCTAGTACTGCCAGGTGGAAGTGCTAACCATTTAGTCATTGTGCTGCCCGTTAACACATCAATCAAGTTATCTTTTAAATGCAAGCAGTGTAAGCACCTGTCTTTGACCAGGAATCAGCTTCTTATATTCCCTATACAGCAGGACTGGAGTGTGAGAGGAAAAAGCAGCACAAGGAGCCAACCACCTCATGTGCTGATATGGTGCAAGCAAATAAAAGGAGAAAACAGAGGGGTAGATTTACTAAAACTGGAGCACTAAAATCCGGTGGAGCTGTGCATGTTAGCCAATCAGCTTCTAACTTCAGCTTGTTGAATGAAGCTTTGACAATAAAACCAGGAAGCTGATTAGTTTCTATGCAAAGTTGAACCAGATTTTGCACTCTCCAATTTTAATAAATAACCCATAATGTGACAGAGATAGGAATTCTTCAGTCTGTGCTGCCTTTCCTTTCAATGTTCCATTCACAGGCTGGGATGGGTCCAGGACAACCTGGGCTCAGGGGAAGTGGATTGAATGATGCTGGTCCACGGGACAAAATCCTGTAGAAAAAAGTAATGTTGCTAATATCTCTTTATTAAAGTTGAATATTGCAGCAAAAGATGGTTTTCTTATTTTATCTTTTAAAAGGATATTCACTTTCATCTGGAGTTGCCCTTTAAATTAATATTGTCCATATACTGTATATTCTGGAAGAAAAGCAATAAGGTGGTTGGGGGGGGGCAGTAAACCCCCCCCCAACCACTACCCAAAAGGCAGCAAGATGGGGGTGTACACGTCATGGCAAAAATGATCCCTTCTGTCTTGTTCAGCTGGCAGTATCATGGGCAAATGCAACCTATACAAGTAAGCAGGTTGAGGTTGAGGTGCCCTCATGTAGTGTAACCCCTTGGTGCTGGCACCTCCCAGCCCTTTAAGGGTTTCAAAAGCCTGCAGGTGGGACAGGGTTTTAAGTTCATGTGATCGCCGTGATTCGCTGTCACGGCGGTCCCATGATCGGGAAAGGTCCTGATCGAAAGAAGAGAATGGGACCTTTCTCTGAGTACCGGACATGTGTGCTGCAAATGTACGGCCGCTCAGCGTCAACGCCCAGACGTCGGGAGGCCACACATTTGCGTACGGCCGGCGGGAAGAGGTTAAAATCTAAGGTCCCTAACTCACGTGCATACTTACATCCACAAACACACTAGGTTCAGTTTAGACAGGAGAATGAGACAATTAACATACCGACCTGTGTTTGGAGTGTGGGAGGAAACCCATGCAAACACAGGGAGAACACATCAACTCCATGCAGATAACATCCTGGCTAGAATTCTATCCAATGACCCTTATGTTGCAAGGCTGAATTGCTAACCACTATGACAATGAACTGTTAATAACAATGCATGAAAATGCATGATTGTGGACAATGCAAATAAAACACACAAAACATTGCATGGAAACCTGATTCCAGTTTTAGAGAACCAAAGGGAAGGAAAGGGAGAATATGCGGGTTAATAACAGAGAAAAAGCTGAGTGCTGAAGCAGAGTGAGGAGAAAGTATTAGGTCCTGTTCACATTTTTGGTTTAGGGAACAAAATGAAACCTTATTTATATCATATAGTCTATCACTGACACTAACGGAGCACTTTTTGTCTTTTTTTCAGTCTTCCTTCAATATAGTTTTATTACCCGCTGTTCATCTTTAATCCCACAGTCACACAGCAGCTTTGTCATTCTGAGGACAGGGTGGTCTTAGATGGAGATGTATGTTTAAATGGCCTTTAAGGAAACAACACACAAATTAAAGCCCAACTTCAGCTAAAGCTGGCCATAGATGGTTCGAATCTCGGCCAGTTCAGCAGGAACTCACTTGTTGTACAACTTGGGCACAATCAGCCTGTTGGATTTTTCATATGATTATTTCTAGTAGCTATAGCAGCTCCCCGCTTCCCCCCACCAGGAAAACACAATAGCCCTGTAGGAGGGATTCCCCCATAAACACTGACTGTGTTGATGGGGGAATCAAGCGATTTTCTGTCCTGCCACCTGTGGTTGGAGGAAAGAAAATTGCATCTTCTATGGCTAGCTTAACACATTTAAAGAAGTGCAGTAGCAAGTTTTTGTTTCTTTTGTAAAAATGTTCTAGACCAGTGGTGTCCAACCTGCATCCACAGGCCACATGTGGACCAAGACAGCTATGGATTCGGCCCAACACAAAATCATAAACTTACTTAAAAATGTAGATTTTTGGGGGAAATGCATCTATACTTAGAAACATTTGATAGTGTATCTTTACTGGAATTTTATAAGTTTTAGCTGTGCAAAGAGACAAATATCCCACTCCACAAAATATCTGATGAGCACCTTGAGAGTCCAGTGAGAATTAATTCTTCATCCATCGAACCAGATATTGATGCATTCGTTTATCAAAAACAGTGTCAAATAAATCACTAGTTTTATGTTGCCCTCTTTTACTGAAAAAAAATATTTATTCAAATATGTACATTACCTATATCAGTGATTGTAAACTTGTGATCTGCCCGACTTTTTCTGCTCATCAGCTATCCTTATTGCTAGTGAGTTTTCTGTGCGGCCCAAGACAATTCCTCTTCTTCTAAAGTGGCCCAGGAAAGTCAAAAGGTTGAACACCCTTCATTTAAACCAATTTAAAAAAGCTATAAGCTTGATAAATGGTATGCCCCAGCCCTTGCAACTAGTATTTATTTTCATGGTCAGCTTGCAGAAAATATTTAAACAAATGCGTGAAATAAAAAAAGAAATTCATATACTGCACTCTTTATTAGAGGTACAGGATTAACCACATGCCAGAATACAATATTTTCTCTGTAGTGGTCTTTTAACATTTAAACTGCACATAAAATGTATGATGAGATTTCTCCTGTAATAGTCAATCGTACCATTCTCATGTCTGCATGCTTTTCATGCTGCTTGTGTACCATTGATTATATTGGTATAGATCTCATCATACAGTTTCACATGCATTTGACCTGCTTCAAGAACGTACTAGTGTTAACTGCTCTTAAACCAGAATTCCAGATTTTTTTTTTTACTTTAAATTAGTTGTTAGGGCTTGGCTGAAACATATACTTTCAATGGAAGAAAGGTCTGGGGATGAGGCGGTGGCATAATGTCATGATCTGCACCTCAGGCAACCAGAAAACACCTTGTATTCATTGAAAAAATACAAGGCTGTTCCTGAATAGGGGAGATGCTGTACAAGTGACTTTCTCTTTCCAGTAGCAGAGGGGAAGTAACTTGTACCTGTGCAGGAAGACAGCCAGACTTACTGCATGTAGCACAAGCTGCTACAGCCTGTCACAGCATCCCCAGCGGCCAGACCCTTCTACCATGAAAAAGCTGGTCCAAATAAACTATTTAAAGTGAAAGGAAACCTGGATTTCTGATTTAAGGTCTTATTCACATTTGTCCATTTTTCTTCAATAAAACACCCATTCTTTCCTCTGTGGCTGGTTCACATCTATGTGCTACAGTTTAGTGCGTTTTTAGGCTAGATTCAAAACATTCCATGTAGCTTTTCATGTATTTTTACATGCATTATTGACAATCGTTATCATACACTGCCATTGCCATTATTAGTAATGTGCTTCAATGCATCAAAAAATGATAATGCATGTCAACACATTACACAGATATGAACTAGCACAATTGGAAACAATGGCTAACCTGTATACAGTACTGATACTGCATTGTATATACTGCAATCTGTATACTGCATGTGTTAGAACACATAGGTGTGACTGTGCCCTAAAAGTTACAGAGCACACTAAGGGAGTCATTTAGATAATAGTATACCAATGTAAGAGACAAAAAGGAAATTAGAGAGTATTAGGGAATGACGGTACTGTGTAAGAGACAGAAATGGCTGATGGGAGTGTAAAGATAAGATTGGCATTATATAGGAATCTGGGTTACTATATTTCCTTTATGTTGATTATCTCTCCGTTTCTCTTTTTCTTGCTCTATTGTATCTCTTTTGTTCTGTTTTTTCATGTAAGACTGATTTATTTTGCAGATGGGGATTATAAATAATACATGAATACGTGAAGAAGTGGCTTTGTAGAACACATCTTTGTTTGGTGCAGGATTGCCTGGAAAGGCAACCCTGCCCTTCAGACTTGAAAGTGATTCTGTATATCATATCTAGCTAGCTGCATACATATTCTTTACTGTGCCAACATTATAGAGACATCATACGGGATACCTTTCCACAGCCTAGGGCACAGAATAGCCCAAGCATTCTTGGAATTAGAATTAAAATCATGCTTCTCTGCACTTCCCTCAATGGATATACCTAGGTTTCTGACATCGATTGTGGAGATGTGCAGTAAAGATGACATAAGATGGTGGCTGGAGGATCCAAATTCTGAATAAGCACTCTTGGGTCTGATCATGAAAAAACATGCACACTCCTATTGGCACAACATGAAAGCAGACACTTGTGGCACTGGCATTACCTTGGGAGACCAATATGACTTTACTTATCTTACAAATCATCCTTTTGTTACTGCTGCTACTTATATTACTGCTACTACTAATATTAATAATTGTAAGATTCTCTTATTAAGAAAAATATCATGTCAACATTGTTGAGAGCAAAATAAACTTGTCCTTAGAAAAAAAAATGGGTCCATGTTCCTGGATAAGTATTGAAGCCAAATATGAGTAATATAGCCAGGCAACTAGAATTTTTAAGCGTTTTCAGAAGGTCAGTGGTAACAGCTTGCATAAATGATCGATTTTACTTTGGGATCCAAGGTTCAAGATTAGTAGGAACACCTTCTGAATCTTATTCTTCGTAGAGGGGGATTTACTAAAACTGGAGCACTCAGAATCTAGTGCAGCATGGTAGCCAATCAGTTTCTAACTTCAGCTTGTTCAGTTAAGCTTTGACAATAGAATCTGGAAGCTGATTGGTTTCTATGCAGAGCTGCACCAGATTTTGCATTCTCTAGTTTTAGTAAATCTCCCCTTTAATATCCCTAAATTACCACACCATGCCTGTCTAGGTGGAGTTTGCATCTCTCAAACACAAATAAAGCACACCAATTCTGCTCACATTATTTTCTTCCATTATTCTGTACAGAAAATGCATTATTTATTATTTCAAGGCTGCTGGGTATCATTTACAATAGGCAAGATTCACTTCTGTGTTTTTAACCAGGACAGAAATTGAGAGGAAATGTCCACAAAAGGGTACAGACAGCATTTACAGAAGTTTTAACCTTTCCCTACTCTGATACTATATATAAAAATGTCAGAAAGTCTTCATTGTCTTCATGTGTACTGTATAGACTCATGCCACATACTGTAAAATGTATAAATGACTACCATGGACAAATCTGTATGACTGGGACTAGAACACAACCAGTGGGGTCAAAGTAGCTCCCTGTGCTGTTTATTTTTAACTGAGGCTCACCTGGCTTAGAATATTGTGAATATGCGCAGAGAAGCTTTTATGACACAACTGTATCTCTACTGATAAAAGAAATGTGTGATCAAAAATTATAAAGGAAAGAGCTGCCTCTTTGGGGAGATTTACTAAAACTGGTGCTCTCGGAACTTGGTGCAGCTGTGCATGGTAGCCAATCAGCTTCTAACCTCAGCTTGTTCAATTTAAATTGGCAATAAAACCTGGAAGCTGGTTTCTAGGCAGAAGTGAGCCTGATTTATCATTCCTCAGCTTTAGTAAATAAATCCCTTTGTATCTGCCCTCTATAAGTGCAGGTGTACTGTGCCTATTGGTAGATGTGGCTCTGAAGACCACAGAATATTGCAGCTCAAGTAATAACTTTTGTTTACTTAGTGATCAGAGTTTTGCTATTAAAATTTGCTTTAAAATTAACTAGCTTGCATATCAGTTGCATATTTCTGGTGTTGAACTATTGTAACACTATTTTAAAGTGTATCTAAGCTTTCACAATATATTTAGTGTAAGATTGCCTTACCCTTAAACTTCCCATAAATTATACAAATTTCCTTTAGATTTACCAAAACCATATAATATGAGGTCACACCTAAACACTTTCAATTTGTATGCAATCAGGAGGACCGTTGTGCTACATAGTTGAAGGTAAATCTAAAGGAAATTGTATAATGAATGGCCAGCTTTAGGCCTGGTGATCCTGCCAGTTCCATCTAGGCTAAGCACTTCCTGTGCTAGGGTGACAACATTCCCTGAGCAGGCCTGTAAGTAGAGGCAGTAATGTCAATCCAGTAATTCACACACCCATTGTATGTTACAACTTCCAATGGTCAGCGAGGCCTGCCTAATGGTAATCTTTTTTATTCTGTCCAGCCCACCCCAGTGATTTCCATATGACATGCTCTATTACCCAGTCTGCATGTTAATTTCTAATATCTTTTATGAAAATAACGAAGGAAAAAAACCTGAAGCCTAGTAATATTATTACTGCATTTGCATCCCCCCTTCCCCTCAACGTCTCCAAAAAGCCTGCAGCTACATATACATAACCTTATTGGTTACTGCTGATGTACAAAAGCAGAAGTGGGGACGTGCATTGCTGTGCACAGCCTCGTGATTTTAAAGCAAGATTAATTGAGTTAACTTTTAAAGTATTTACACAAAAAACAGCAGATGCTGGTATTAGTGTTCTGAACTTTATTTTGAGGGCTATAGTATGGAGGGTTTGATTATACATATCAACTGCAGAATGTTCCCGGCAAGTCTGTTGCCATAAGAATTAAAGCAGACCTATACCTAAATGTAAGTTATAGGGTAAGTGTACATTTGAAGAATGTGAATTTATTCTTTCTTTCTATTGCCCCTTTTGTAAAATATCTCCTCTTTGCTAGATGTATACTTACCTGTATTCTGTGGTCATGATCTGCCCAAATGTATTTACGCTTTAATCTTTTTTTGCACTGGTAATGCTGTGTAATATACATCCCTACAGTGTAGATGCTTGATATTATGGTACTTTATAAAAGTGAAAGAAACAATATCAACCAGATTTCAACCTTAATTATTGCTTGTATAATCATCTTTAATCAGCAGTAGTGATTAACACATATACTCTATATACAAAGTATATGACATCTTTCTTTTTGCATTGCATAAAATGTTTTAATTATTTTTGTACTGTTCATATGATGCAAGGATGAGGATGACATTCTGGGGAGTTGGCAATGGCAAAATACATTTCTATCCTGACAGGTCCTCTTTTCCTCTAGTGTGTGTGTTATGTATTTGGCTTTCATAGGGTTAAACAGATACCCTCCTTATTATGTAAACAACCATTTGAGGCACTGGAATTAAATTAACCCTTAGGCTCCTATACATGGGGGATAATAAAGGTCAAGATTTCTTTGTATTTGTGCTGGCCTCTTCTAGGGATTAGCATCTGAGTCCTGTAATCCATTGGGGAAAGTGTCTCACTCTTGGGGAATTATTCAGCGAAATCCAGAAAAACAGGAAAGATTACAGGGGAAATAAATGTCCTGTAATATGATTCATTTTGGTCTGCTATCTTTCATAATAACTGGTGATTATAATCAAAGCTGTGTGACTTTCATATATGATCTTGTCTTCTGGCAGTTTATGGTCTTCTAAGGTATAGGATTCAATTGCTGCTACCAACTCCTGTCCATTATATAGTATAAAGACAACTGCACAGGCAGAGCTTTAAAAGTAGATTTCGGGTTTTATACAATTTTTTATAATCCACACATGTCTAAATTGCTGTCTACTGTATTTCTTTACAATGCAAAGACATAGCAACATATACTATGTTCCTCTAATCCCAGATATGCTACCTCCTTACTACCATGTGTCTTTACAGCAACGCTAATATTCCCAGAGTAAGTGCTCCACGTATGCTGCTTATCCCACAACATATTACTGTTACTGTCATCTTACTTCTGTTGAAGAAATCAGGAAAGTAAACTTGTTTTGCACATCTCACCAACGTTACCTTCAATCAACTACCTTGGGCAGAACTTTACCACCCTTTCCCAGTAAGTGCTATGTCCTCCACTACTCATACAGCAGTGGAATATGGCAATAGTGGCATCACTAGAGTATGTGTTTCCTATATTCAGCAAGTACATCTACCTAGACATCTACCAGAACAACATTCATTTATATTCTTCTATTCCAGTCTCTTCATTTTTTACAAGGTTGTTCAGGACACATGGATATTCACAGTCATACAGTTTTCTCACTTTCCTCTATACACTACTCCAGGCATGTCAAACTCAGATGAAACAGTGGGTTGAAGTAAGAGGACTAAATCTTTAAGGGGACCACATTATGTCTACTGCGGACTGCACCTTCTGAATTCTAGAAAATTACTGTGGCACTTTGGAACTTAATATGACCCATGAAAAATTAAGGGTCACCATTCAGGCTGTCAAGGTCCAGTGAGCTAGATGCCGCTGACTAGAGATGGTGCAGGCTGAGGTTAGGTCCGTCCAGACCCAAAGCACGCAGCAAAAAATAGAGAGAGGTGGTCCTGACGCTGCACACCTTACCTGAGTGTTAAGCAGGTAAAAGCAGCTTCAGCTCCATTCATCCAGACCTTATCTCAAACATGTTTTGCACCGCCCCCGGGGCTTAATCTACATGATTATGCCCAGGGGAGGGGCAAAACATGTTGGAGACATGGTCTTGATGAATTGAGCTGAGACAGCTTTTATCTGCTTACCACTCAGGGCGGGTGAGGTGTGCCATGGCCGTGCTACCTCTTTCTACTTTGGATCTTAATACTATAGTAAAAATTGCAACTTAAAATATGTTGTCCTAAAGAAATGGGCCATAAATTATTTCCTGACGTATTTAGTTGCAAAATTATGTAAAGGAGTGTAACTTAGTAACTGGAAAACAGCTTTGGTGCCTTTGTTTTTTTATTAATCCTTAAAGTGGTTGTAAAGGTTGAAGGTTTATTCTATGCATAAAGGTAAAAAACCTTTAGTATGCAGCTCCCCCTGCAGCCCCCCAACCTAATACATACCCAAGTCTGATCGTGATCCAACAATGTGCATGAGAGTGGCTGCTCTCCCGGGTCTCTGTCTCTCATTGGTTGAGAGGCAGCAGTGGGAGTCATTGAGGAGGGAGCGGAGCTGAGTCCTGTGTCCATAAAACACACAGAGCACTCACCATTGCCCCCAGAGCAAACAGCTTGCAGGCAGGGGACCCAACAAGATGAGGATCAGGGCTGCTCTGTGCAAAACCATAAGACATTTTTTATTTAAAAAAAAAATTAAGATCACTGTAAGCCATGGGGGCACCGGAAAGGAGAGGGCCCAGTGTGGCCCATAAAACACCATTTATTCATACCTGCCCTACTATAAATCATGGAAAACTAAGTTAACCTTTGGCCATCCCTGTCAGCAGTCAGCACAAGTGGATAATCCACTTTGAGTCCCTAATAGATAAGACATTCTCCACTACTTCCTATGGATTCCTCCCATTCCTCCGTGTCCCTATGCCTCCCCAGGCAACTTCCATTGCCTCACACAGCCCTTTTGTCTCCCTGGCTTTTCCTATCATTGCTGTAGTTGAATTGTCTCCTGATGTTCTCCCAGTGAAATAGTGGTGCTAGACACATGTCCATAGGCTGCAAGAGATGGTGCCTAGCTGCCATGACCACTTCAGTATGTTGTCCATTTTTTCCCCACACTGCTATGTATACAGTATATGCTCAAATTATCACCCCCACCCCTCCTTCCTGTTGAACAATCTGCAACTGCAATATAGGCATTGGCTGCAGCAATGGCACCCACCAGTTTGGTCACCTAGAACAACTCCAGATAGTTCGGCTCTCACTCCCGTCAAACTTCCAACCTCTACTCACTGCCTGCATTCTGCAAGACTGCCTATGTGGAGTCCGAGTGACAGGCATGTTAGCCCAGGCCATATTTTTTAATTTTATATATAGTTATTTTTATATTTCTATTTATATATAATATTGATTTAACTTTTTTTCTTTAAGTATTATGTTGATACTAGCTATACTTTTCATTTAGAAGGTATATTTTCATGCCTACAAGAATGGATCCCTTAATAACGTGGTTTGGGGAGTATAATGTATATCACAGCATACAAAATGCAGCAGTTTGGGATATGTAGTTTACAGAACAATGCACATATTGCAGTAGTACAGGGAATGCAATATACACTGCAGCAAAAATGACCCAGTAGAAAAGCCTATGTAACAGAAAACAAAATATACAGAGTGCAGGTGCCCACAGCATCTAACATTGCACAGTAGTGTAGTAGGAAGGATTATTTAATGTGTGACACAGTGGCTAGAATGCAGTAATATGTAATCTATAGCACAGTGTGTAGGGTACAGAGTTATGGCGTATGTAACATACAGAATGCTGTAGAGACTGCATTGGTCCAAAGGATGTAAGTTAAAGATGAAGCTTAGATGCTTATATTTTGCCTTCCCTGGTTCCTCCTGTCCTCCCTCATCAACATATTAATTAAAATTTTAAATAAAACCTTTCTGTTTTTATTAATACCTTATTTTAAATCCAGTTATGTCATCATTGGTTGTCTGTGCTTTTCTATGCAATACAGGCAGATCATGGCTGATGGGAGAGGCTGCCAGGGTGCTGTACATGGTCTCCTGAAAACATCCCAGCACCCTACCTTAGCACTCTTCAGTACACCTCTCAAGAACCCTCAACACAGATGCAAGCTAATTCTGTCTTGGCCATAAGTCAAACCCTCATATAGATTTGGGATCCAGGGTCCTCACCAGGTACACAGCTATTGGTTTGGTGAGAAGCATAGGTATTTGTAGATACCACAAATGGCCTGCATTTATGCTGTGTACATATTTTACACATTTTTTGGGACCTGCCAGGGCCACTTTAAAGTATATGTATGACCATAGCCTTCTAGTGTTGCATATGTATGGAGTATGGAAGAACCAGAACCCTGATCAATTTTTTATAGCTATAAAGTGGAAATAAAGAACCCTGCACAGAAATCTAATTTAGAAAAGGAGAAGAAATGAAACAACAATGACTCAAGAATAAAAATAAATGCTACAAAATATAAAGAGCTTCATGTGTCCTCCTAATCAAGTTTGCAATAACATAAAAAATCAAAATGGACACTTCACATATATTCTGTATCACAGGTATTGTGCAGCGTTCAGCATAGGTTATTGGAAAAAATATGTTTTTTTATATATTCATAACTTATATTGTTTATTTATTCCTTGGGCTTTGAGGACATCTGAAGCTCTTTAAAGCCCTCTATTTGTTCTGGTTACCAAGACCAGGGGCGGGCTGACCATTTGACAACTCGGGCACTGCCCGAGAGCCCAGGGTCAGTAGGGGGCCCCAGGAAATGCCCCTGGTACCTTTTTATAGGCTTTTTTTGGGTGTGCTTTGAGTGTGGGCAAGGACACAGGGGCCCCATGATCCCCTATTGCCCGGGGGCCCCATGAGTTGTCAGTCCGCCCCTGACCGAGACAGAAAGTGATTGGAAATCCAAAATTTTTAGGTATCACCAGAAAAGATAGTAAGGGAAAATCTTTCAATGAGGGCATTTGTTCTGGCAACAACAGTCTAAAGCATGGTTCACACTAGTGAAGGCCTCGAGGCCCACGTTTGTTCGGTCACAACAGCCCATTCATTTGAATGGGCTGCTATGGTACTTGTCCCGCACAAAAAAGGTTCATGCAGCTTTTCAAAAACGCATCCGCAGGGAAACCGCATGGTCTTATTGACCTTGCCGTTTCCCTGCGGTTCCTGCACCCACGATCACACTGTGGCCTGAGATGGATGGGAGTGCCATTTAGAATAAATGGCAGCCCCATGCATGTCTTAAGAGTTGCGCGATTCAGCTGTGAGTGGTTGCAGATGCGGTTCCCAGCATCTGATCCGCACAGTGAGCCAAGGGTAAGATTTACCATTGGATTTACCAAATTTGGGCAGATTTTCTCTCACTTCCTTCTCCATCTCAAAAATAGGAAATGAAGGGAAATCTCTCTAATGAAATACATATGGCAAAATATTAATAAATAATTCATTCATTTATAAATACATAATTAAACTGAAAGGAGTTTTAACCTTTCCTTAAACTCCATACACACAATGAGAATATCAGATGAATGATTGTCTGTTTTTTTATTTTGCATGCTAGTCTCATATTGAAAGAGAAGAGGTTACTAAAGTTAGTAAATTCTTATGCGACAGAATAAAAATTCAGAAGTGATGCAATGTATAGTATTTGTATAGTATTTGTATTATATTTTGGACAAAAACTGTGCTGATTCAACAAAAATTGTACGATCTGCTATTGTACGAAAACAAATTTCATGCTTGTCCCTTCAAATAATTTCGGATGAAAGCTGTGTACTAACAATCAGATTATCATAAGATCAATTCGAAAGCGGTATTTTTTTGTACAATTTTCTGATCGTGTGTACTAGGCTTTATATATAACTAAGAAAATGGTTTTGGCTAGGCATGCTTTCCAGCTGTTATATTTTTGCATACAATATAATCTGTTCCTGCTAATTGGGCAGCACAATGGCTAAATGGTTAGCACTTCCGCCTGGCAGTACTAAGGTAATTGGTTTAAATCCCAGCCACGGAAGCACCTGCCTAGAGTTTGCATGTTCTCTCTGTGCCTGTGTGGGTTTCCTCCAGGTACTCCAGTTTCCTACCACACTCCAAAGGCATGCTGCTAGGTGAATTGGATCCTGTCTAAATCAGCCCTAGTGTATGAATGTAAGGTAGGGACCTTAGATTGTACACCCCTTCAGGGTTAGGGACCAATGTGAATGTGCAATATATATACAGTATATGTAAAGCACTATGTAAATTGACAGTGCTATATAAGTACCTTAAATAAATAATTGCCATTACTTACAAAGTGGAAGTATGCATCATCTGACTGTCTACAGGCATATATTCTGGTTGGTGGGTCCCTAAGGTTACAAAGTCACATTGTGAAATCATGTATGTTTACCCTAAAGCTGGACATACATCATATGAATTTCAGCTGAAAATCTGCTCCGTGGGTGGCCATCCTCCCGCCCAACATTCTTTGATTGAAAAATTGAAGGAGCTGGATGAAAAATTGTATGTTGAACAGTGACTGCATCCAATGAGATGCACATAACAAGGGGATTAGAATGAATTTACTGTTGTCTAACATCCTTCAAACATTTTCCATGACAGTGATGACCTTGAAGATGACTTTTTTTCAAGGTCACTGAATTGTGATTGACCAGGGTAATGGAAAGATGATCTGTCAGCTTCTCTCCCATGCTGCTTGGATAGTACAGAATCAGCAAACATCAAATGTTGATCTAATAAAACAGCAAGCAGTACAGATCTGCTATAGCAGCAACTAGCAAGAATAGCTAGAAGCTGCACAAGCACAGCAGATGACATTAAGAGGGATAATACAAGTAAAGTATTGGAAACTAAAAAAGAAACAAAGTAAAACTACTATGTAGACTTCAAGGGACAAAATCTGCAAACAAAACCTTGGCCAGGTTAGGTTAGGTAGTACTTGTAGTGAGGAATGTTAAAGATATTGAAGCTGAAACACAGAAAATAAGGTAATTAACACACTATACTCTTCATCCCCCCACCCTATCCATCTCATTATGCTACAGATGGTTGGAGTTGGCCTTTAAAAATGCACACAGGACCAAACTTAGCTTGAATGTGATTTTTCTGTCAGGTTTATTCATAGTAGGACAAATGTCAGATTCACACAAGATTCACAACACATTTTCTCACAATTCATTCAACCAATTATAAAGTACAGCGCCCCCTTCCCCTTGTTAAAAACCAGAGAATTCAAATCCAAGCATTTCCATTAATGTCCCATTCAAGTGATACTAAGACCAGGACCCCACATTCACTATAACTGGTCTCCCACAGTACACAGAACATGGAAACTAATTATTTTAGTAAATATAAACTAAATACATTTTCTCATCAGCAGTTAGAGCAGTCTTGTGACTTCAGCAGAGCACTGGTTAAAGCTTGTTGGAGGAGTTTTATTTCTGTTCTAGGAGGATGTGAAACACCTGACCCTCTGTCTGAACAGTGCTGATTGGCCCTGTGCTGATCACATGCACTCTCCAAAGAAAAAAAAACAAACCTTTCTAGCAATACACACCAAACTGAGCATGTGCACGTGACTACGGATTCAGTCTGTATCAGGTGGTCACTTCAACATGAGGAGGGGCAGAGAAGAAGTGATCAAACAGCCTTTTTACACATTAAAGGATTAACCCCTTTGGTTACACAGTGAGTATAACACGCATGCTTTACTGCATATACAGACTGATTTTACTGTCGTGGGTTTAGTAATACTTTAAAAACTGCAGTGCTTAATTGGTTAATATAAAGATTGTTTACACGTTTATCAATGATTTATCAAAAATTTGCTTGGTTTGCATTAGCTGGCATCCACCCTTTGCAGCAATAGTTGTCATTGTTATCTAGTAAATATTTCCATCTAATGCAGATGAATTCAGGTTGGTGAATGAGCCTTGATTTGCTTTTGATTATAAACAGACTCCCAATTTTATTATTTCCCCTCAACCTCAGAGACAGGCATGCTAGCAGTTTTTTCCCATTTCAGGCAACAAGTGAAATCATTGATCTACTAATGTTTTTCCAGCAAACACTGTTGTACTAAAATCAGAAAACCTGAGTTATTGGTAATTTGCTGTAGTTAGTTCTAATGCAGCTCATCAAAGGGACATTGGTGGTGTACTTCCTGAGGCCTGCTTAACTTTCTATCGCTTAGCTTTTTATTACCAGTTTTATTTAGACTATCAAAAGGCAGGGTTAATCTTATTGCTGGTCATGAAATGAAAACCTTCTTATAACTGATGTTTGCAGTACATCAGGCTTTCTGTTTGTGACCATTAGCGGCAAGGGACATGTTTGCAATTTCATCTCCTCCATCAAACCTGGGGTTCTTAGATCGCCAGAATACTAATAAAAGGGAGTGTGGCAGCACCCAAATATTGCAGAGTTCCTCTTTAATCTATACGGTTTCTAAAGCATCTGCTTGTAGAATCACGCCACCTGCTCACTTTCTCCCCCTCATTTCCTGTGGACAGTCTGTCCTAGTTTAACAGCTGACACCCTGAATTTTCAGTTGGTGATAGTTCCGCGAAATATAAAAACCACAAGACTATATCCTGTGTACTGCTTAGACTATATGTCAAAAGGTATAACAAAACAAGGAGGAGATATAGTTGTGATCGAGTTGTTGACATATATACCCTGTAAGATGCTTTTGAAATTTCTTAGCTTTGCAGACTTTCATCTAGCTATGTCCCAGATTGTAAAATAAAAAGCTTGTTTTCCTCAAGTTCGTGTCCGGAGTTTTCCTGGTATTCCCAAAGTTGCTACTACAGGAGCTTGGTAGATAGTGCACTATAGCTATGCTTGGATGAAAACCTAAAGTACAGTGCAGGTAACCTGTGCTTCATATGTACATCTTAGGGCTTTTGTAGACGTGCGTGCGTTCTATTAATCCTTAATGGCACCCCACGTACCAGCAAATGCGAACATGTTCACACCCACCAGAACACATGGGACCGCAGTACCATGCGTTTTGGTGCAGCACAACTTTATAAATTTGCAGGCACCTTTTTTTGGATATTTCACACTCATAGGGCAGCCCATTGAAATGAATGGGCTTTCATAAAACACGACAAGCGGGAACATGCAAAAGTGTGCACATGCCTGGACCAGCGTATCCAGTAAAAAATGGGCACTTTTCTCCTGACAGTAATGCCAGTGACAGGAAAGGGTTGCCAGTTAATAATATGGCCATGATGCTCGCCTCAGATGCAGTTCCAATCCGGAGCCGACTGAGACTATCCAAATGCAAGCTACAGTGTGTTCAGGTAACGCTGGTGGGTGGAGGGTCTGGCGGAAGTGGTGCCTAAGCATCCTGTGTGATATCATTTCAGGGTGGTTCATCCAGACCATGTCTCAAACATGCTTCGCCCTGCCCCCAGGGCTTAATCTCCATGCTGTCCTTGGTGCTGCTTCCCTGAAATTCCAGTCTTCACAGGAAAAAGTTAAAAGTGGACTGTGCAGTCTAGAGTCAGTCTGTTAGCTTGGAGAATTAGGGAGGGAGGAGCAGGGGAGTTCCCTGCTATCCTATGATACAGGGATGTTTGTTTCTTAGGCCTCATGCACACTGGACGTTTTCACAGCTGCTTTTTTTTGCTTTTGACATTTTTTTCAACAGCCAGTAAACTCCCCAGCATGTTATCCTATGTGTCCATGCACACATAGACTGTAATCAATGTTTTTTGTCAAGGGCGTTTTTTGGCTGGAAAAAGACCCAGAACTAGTGAGTTTCTAGAGGAGCTTTTTAGCTATAAAAACTCTAACGTTGAAAAACCCGATAAAATACGGTAAATCGTGGAAAACCGGCGTTTTTGGACTTTTTTTGAGCAAAAAAAAAAATTTTTTTAGTAAAAAAAAGCAAAAAAACACGGCAAAACATCGCTAAACGCTAATACAAAAACTCTAAAAACCACTGAAAAATGTACGTGCCTTTATACAGCTAACATTACCAGAGTTATTAAAACGCTCCATGTGGTATGATGCACACAGTGTAGGGCACAGGTATCAAACTGGCTGCCCTCCAGCTCTTGCAAAACTACAAGTCCCATCATGCCTATGCCTTTGGGAGTCATGCTTGTAACTGCCAGTCTTGCAATGCCTCATGAGACTTGTAGTTTGGCAACAGCTGCAGCGCCACCAGTTGGACACCCTTGGTGTAGGGAGACACAACCATAGTCCTTAAAACAGGAAACCTGGCAAAGTGGTCATGGCAGCAGTTTAAGCCTCTTTCACATGGGCGGTTGTTCTGCCATTTGTAAATGCATGTCTTTTTTATTTTGAAAATCCAATACTCCTGGCACAGAGGTCACTCGCGTTTGTACACTGCGTTTATCTGCGATTACGTGCAGTTATGTGAATTTGCATGCGGCTGTGCTTAGCTGCGGTAGTAAATTCTTGGCTTTTATAATGCAACTGTTTACTTATTTTTTCTTTGTACTGCGATTAACTGCGTTTATGTACAGATAGCTGCATTACATCGCTCCTGGACGCTGTCAACTTTATTTTTCCTAAACGCATAAAACTGGATGTTATGAAAAAGTTGCTAAACGCAGTGTGTGAATGGAGCTATAGGGATACATTGTCTGCATTTAGCTGTGGCAAATAAGTTCCTCTAAATGCAGCTGAAATCTAACCGCCCATGTGAAAGGGGCCAAAACTGGAACATAGACAACGAATAAAAGATAAATAAGATGCATACTTAATACATCACATAAATCAGCTGCTGAAAATGCTCAACAAACTGAAGGTTTAATATCACAATAAGTCCTTATGCACACTGGACATTTTGATAACGCTGGTAATGTTAGCTGTTTAAAGTCCCGTTAAAAACGTGTTTTTCAGCTTCTTTTAGCGTTTTTGCATCAGCGTTTAGAGGCGTTTTGCCGCGTTTAGTGGTGTTTTCCCGCGTTTTTCCATGTTTGTGTTTTTTTAGCATTTTTTAGCTTTTTTTACCAAAAAAATTATTTTTTTTCTGCTCAAAAAAAAATCCAAAAACACCGGTTTGTGGCAGTTTGCCGTGTTTTTCAGCGCTAGAGTGTTTTTACAGCTAAAAAACTCCTCTAGAAACCCACTAGCCCTGGGTCCTGGGTTATTTTACCAGCCAAAAAACAATGATTACAGTCTATGTGTGCATGGGCACATAGGATAACATGCTGTGGGGTTTACTAGCTGTACAAAAAAAGTCAAAAGCCAAAAACAGTAGCTGTAAAAATGTCCAGTGTGCAGGAGGACTAATGCCGGCCATACATTGGTCAAAATTCGACGGATTTTTCGTCCAAAAATCAGATTTTCGCTCTGTTAGTGGGTCAATGGCACTGGCTGATTTTTTGTGGTTCCTCCCCTTTTTGGTGATTGGGCATGTTGGAAAATTCGTGAAAAACGACCTATTTTCGACTCAATGATGGTCAAATCATACAATAATTTTTCAGAAAAGAATATGCGCATGAGCCGTGACCTGGAAGGAACAGAAGTTTATATATAGGGTGAACTTTATGACTTGGTGAGCCGATTTTTGAAATCATTGATGGCACCATCGGATTACCGAGCGAATAACGTTTTCAATTTTCGGATGAAAAATTGTTCGGGATTCAACCCATGTATGGCCTGCATAAGGTTTTATTTTCTGTTTTGACTGCAGTGTACCTTTAAAAGAGAGACTCTAGTTTTATTCCCGTGTGGTTGTTTCGGAATCTGAAAATATCAGTAAGTCTCAATAACTAAGTGTTATACTTCACAGACAATTCCTTCCATGAAAGAGGAGAAAAAAAAAGTTTGGTAATGTGGGAGCGGCTGTCTGCAGTCTATCCTCTCTCCACTTAGTATTCCCTTCCCCTGTGTTTTCCCAGCCTAAATAATTAGCAATCTGCAGCTATTTTTCTGTCACTGATCCAGAACACGGGCCGGTGTACCAATTTGCTGCTCGGCTCATTTCAATTCATTATGCACAATATTAACAGCACAGTGCAATAACCTTAAATCCTCTGAAATATCCCATAATGCAGTTGGTGGTCAAGTTGAAAAGGAGTGTAAAAGGCCATCAGGATATGTGCCTTGCTACAAGGAACCTTACAAATAGACAGCTTAGCTATTATGTGCAGGGGCAGCCCCCTACCATCATGTGAATTTATTTATTTATAGCTAGGGGAGGGGAGGACTTGCTGGATGTGCTGCTGAATATTTTATGACACTGGGGGCCCTGCTGTATTTCTTTCCCACATCCTGAAGATCTTGGTGCCAGCTCCATATGTTCTCACTCCCTGCATCGCAAGACCCCATGCACGAGAAAAAATAATGAAACACTCAATTAACAACTCCATCGGAGGGCTGCCGACTAAACTAGACAAAGGAAATGTCAGCATCTGATAACGGAGAAAAAATATTCAGTAGAAAAACACTGATATTTAGATGTAGTAAAACAGAAGATGTAGTGCATTGTTAGTGAACATATTATATTACATGCTACATACATTAACATATAACATACTGTAGGGTAATTATTGTATATTTACCCTACAGTAATACTAAACCCGTGTCTTTCATTTTTTTCAGAAGAGGAGGTTTACACACACACACACACACACCTATTATGTGTAGTCTTCTTCTTCTAAACTGTCCCTTTCTTCCTGTTTCTGGGGGTCCCAAGGCCACAGCCCCCATCTCTCCATTTTTGGGTGTCTACCATATGCTAAGGAGACACCTGTGCATGCATGCTTCCTGAGCTGAGCTATGTGCATTCATGGTCACACACAGAGCCAGCAAGCCGCATGTAGGCAGGCGCAGTCTGTTTTCTCCACTGCAAGTGGTCAACCTAATGGTACCACAGCCTGGAGAGCAAGTCAAGGGAAACCTGGCTTCTCTGTGCTTTCCTGGCTTATGGAACAGAGTTCCCGGTTGGCTGCATCCATGGGACCTGTGGTGACCGTCTTGGGTCAGCAGGGTCTTTTAATGTTCTAGCTCCCGGGTTTTGGCGTGCATTTTTGCAAAGTGAGTAGAATAGGGAGAGAGAACCCATCTGACAGGGAAAGTGACTTAGCGGCAGGGTAAGGATCCGGACAGGCTAGGGATTCACTATCCTCAAGGAAGCTTCCCCTTTGGGACCAGATCAGGCAGGCCGCATTCCGCCCTCTGAAACAAATGCTGTCGGTGAAACTCTTTCCGCTGCATTGAACTGGACTGTGAGTATTCTCCCCAAGTGACTCTGCCCCACTGGAGTGTTTGCAGTCTGCCATTCTCTTCAGTACAAGTTTGAAGTTTTATTGCAACCAGACTACTGCCTCACCACGATGCACCTTTCCAAACATTTCATCGCTCCCTCCTCACAAACATTTGACTGATGAAGTCTATCACTGCTGTCCTTGGTGTCTTCTGAGGATCCAGGAAGTTCAAGAAGTGATGCCGATTGATTCTGCACCCAGTGGTGGTGACAAAGACAAGATGGCCACCGGACCTCCTCGTGGCGGTCCGGCGGCCATCTTGCATATGGTCAGTGATAGTTTCTGTGCTGATTCTTGTTGTTATATTTTACCTGCAATAACCGTGCTTGGCTGAAAATACTACACTATGGGCATTCTTCTTTTTTGGCCCTTATGAGCCGATACCACCTTAAAGCCCATTCTTGGAGGACAGCAGCTGTGTGGCAGATTACCAGGGATCTCTTGGACCAGACCAGGCTGCTTACTACCTTTTAAGGGGGACCTCCGGCCAATTATCATATACATTGCGTATTATGATTTGCCATCTGGTGAGTGTGCAATTTAAACAATCCTTTTGACACATCACCTGAGTGAATGTCCGGGAACACACGGATCACCATCTAGAGACTTTTTGATTACATCAGTCACTAATATCTCTTGAACTGTTACGTGCACTCTAACAGGAGAGCTGTGTGATATATATATATATCATCTTTATCATCACATGCACGGCACCTTATTGTATACTATTTGTATATTGCATTTTGTCACTTGGGCACATTATTTATGTTTAGCCAATATTTGTCTTTTATCTTTTTAAGTATATTTATTTAGTGCTGCACCCCCATGTTGATTTGTATATTATGAGGTATTTGAATGGTTGCCTTTGGTGTATCAGCTGCTAGTAGTTTTTGACGCTCGCTTCTTCACTATTTTTTAATTCTTAGGAAGAACTCACTGACATCTGTCCGAACAAAAGTCTAGTAAACATCCCGGGTATGATAAAATTTGAAACACGAAATCATCAATTGTAATATAATAAATAATCATAAAAAGATAATAATATATTATTAATAAATTTAATTCAATAATATAATCAAACCAAAAACACTGAAATTTGAAATAGAGCGCCAAGTTCGCACATCACTGAGCTTAGTCGCAAAATTGTTTCTGCAAGCGGTTCTGCAAGTGGTTCTGATTTACTATCACTGTTCTCTAGCTAGTATAAAACCGCTTTTGACATAAAGGGGGAGATTTGCTAAAGCTGAAGCACTCAGATTCTGATGCATCTGTGCATAGTAACCAATCAGCTTCTAACTTCAGCTTGTTGAATTAAGCTTTGACAATAAAACCTGGAAGCTGATTGGTTTCTATGCAGAGCTGCACCAGATTTTGGACTTTCCAGTTTTAGTAAATAACCCCCAAAGGGACGCTTTTTGGACGCCATGGACATTTCTCAGTTTCCAGGCAGAAAGAACAGTAAAAATGCAGGCAGGGCAGAGATTTTAGTGCATTGAGTGAAAGTTTGATTTATGATTATTATTCTGTCCCATTACTTTTGGTCCCTTAACAAGTGAGAGGCACATATGCAAACTGTTGTAATTCCTACACCGTTCACCTGATTTAGATGTAAATACCCTCAAATTAAAGCTGACAGTCTGCAGTTAAAGCACATCGTTTCATTTCAAATCCATTGTGGTGGTGTATAGAGCCAAAAATGTTAGAATTGTGTTGATGTCCCAATATTTATGGACCTGACTGTAGGTGTTATCCTCAGTTAAGCTGTATGAGAAAATGTTCAGTAATTCTAGAGATACAGAAAGCTAATATCTCTAAATTTTGACTTTTTCGGTAAAAGTTAGGTTGAGCTCCACTCCCTCCCACTGTTGTTGATTGGCAGCATAACTAACCAATAGGAAATCTCAGGAGGCAAGTTTGATGTTTAAAAGCAAAAGGTGAGGTTTGAACATGTCCAAATGTCTAGGTTTATTTATCATTTGTCATGCAGTTATCCAGAAATGTAACTGCAGGTTCAACCTGAGTTAGGTATTGGGAGGAAATACTCATACACAATTTGTAGAGTACTGATGTCTTTTATATAAATCTTACACAGTTTGGTTGCAGCAACATATACATTGTTCTCTAGTATTGACATAGGCAATCCAGATAATATACCGGATTTTTCGCTCCATAAGACACACTTTTTTTCCCCCTCAAAAATGGGGGAAAATGTCTGTGCGTCTTATGGAGTGAATATTTACCAAACCTCCCCCCGTCGCCGCCGCATTAGAATATCGAGCCAGCCAGCAGGGAGGGGGTGGGGCCAGGCCTGGAAGCTCCACTGACCCCGCCCCATGTATGCACGAGAGGGAGCTGCTGTAGTAGAAGTTGCGATGTCAGCCCCGCCCCTGGACCTCAAAGAGGATGCTGAGCACGGCTGGCCAGGTATGTCCTTCCCCCCATAGACTGCCTGTGGACTGTTATACCAAACCCTCAGCTGTTCTTCACAAACTGTACACCTGTGCATGTTGCGGTGGCCAACTGTATTTGCAGTTAATTCATTCAGAGAACTCTGCGAATGAATGACAGTGAGTGAGTGAGTGAGTGAGTGAGTGAGTGAGTGAATGAGTGGAGCACCCACGGCCACACTGTTTTTAAATTGTGACAGTGGGTGCAGGGAGAGTATTCCCTGCCTGCTGTTATAGGGAGGGGGGAATCAGAAGACAAGAGCAGGTATATGTTACATGCTCCACCCAAAATACAGGTGGAACATGTAACATCTAAGTCTTTAAAGGGTCTCTACATAAATTGCAAAGTCAGCAGAAAAAAGACCAATTCACATTTAAATGTTTTTAAGTTGTTTTAACTCTCAAACATTTGAATTCCTTTAATTTATAGTTGGATCAAGTTGCTTTTGTATGCAAAGTGTATTGTTGTGTTTTTGAAGCACCCAGAACTCTCATTTGGACAAGAACAGGTAGAAATGATAAAAATCCAGCAACATTCTATAGATATAGTGTTCTTACAAGAGACACATTTAACATACAAATCTAATGTTAAGGTATAGTCGAGGCATTATCCAACCTGGTACTATGCAGACTCACCAATAAGGAGGACTAAGGAAGTAGAGATTGGGTTTTCAAGGAGGGTAGGCTTTGTTGTGGAGAGGGAATTGGTAGACCCAGACCAGTTTTTGTTAGTAAGAGGGAAAATGCAGGGACAACATTATACATTGGTCAACGTCTATTGTTCAAATCAAAATCCAAAGGTGTTTTTGCAGGGAGTGCTAGGATAAATTATGGACTTTAAGAAGGGTAGTCTGATTCTGGCAGGAGATTTTAATTTATGTTTGGATCCATGGATGGATACATCTTCAAATGCGCTGAGAGGAGGGAGAAAAAAATTAAGATTGTTAAAAAAGATGTTACATCAAAGTCAATTAATAGATACATGGAGGGTGAAACATCAGAGAGAAAGAGATTATACCATCTTCTCTCTAGCGCATAGGTCATTCTCATTTAGATTATATAATGATCGAGCATAGACAACTGGATTTCCTGGTTAAATCTAATATAGAAGGGGGAGGGGAATAAAAGGGCTATGTGGAGACTAAATGAGATGCTTATACAGGACCCTGAGATAGAGGAAAATTTAAGGGATGAAATAGAGCAATTTTTAATTCTAAATGAGACGGAATGAGTCTCTATGGCTACTATTTGGGAGGCACATAAAGTTTACATTAGGGGGATCTTGATAGTTGCTGAGACTAAAAAGAAGAAAAGATCAGGAGAGAAAAAATAAAGGAGTTGACGGAGGAGCTATATAGATTAGAACAGGAACATAAAAAGAGACAGGATTTAGAGATACAGCAGAAGACTATCCTTAAGAGAGAGGAGTTAAAAGACCTGTTGGAACAGGAGAAGAGGATCATTTTTAATATGGTCTCCAAGGAAAGATACCAGTGGTTGAATAAACCAGGAAAATATCTGATGAAAAGCCTGAAAGAAAAGAAATCTATGAATTATATTGAAAAAATAAAGAGTGAAAAAGGATAAATTGGTATACTCCACCACTTATATTGTGAAAATATTCCAAAAATACTATAGTAGGTTGTATGATGTGAACTCCAAGAACCAGTTGGTAACAGAGGACGTAAAGAAAGGGAAAAGGTGGGAATATCTAGTGGCAGCAGATCTGCCAAAAATACCAGAGGAAAAGTTAATATCATTAAAACGAGCAATCTCCAAGGATGAAATAAGTATAGCCCTGAAGAATACAGCGAGAGGAAAGAGTCCAGGACTTGATGGGTATACAGTGGGGTATTATAAGAAGTTTAAAGATTTACTGATCCCTAAACTTTGTATATATGTGAATGCCCTAGGAGAAGGGATGGGAATAAGAGAAGAATCCCTACAAGCATATATAACAATCATTCTTAAAGAGGGGAAGGACTGCTCACAATGTGTTAGTTATAGACCTATAGCGTTATTAAATGCAGATACAAAACTCTACGCAAAAAGTATTAGCTACCAGATTGAAGGAGTTGATGCCGGAATGGATACATTTAGAGCAGGTGGGTTTTGTCCCAGTCAGAGAAGGAAGGGATAATGGCTTTAAAACATTGTTCCTCTTACAAAAAGTAAGGAGAGAAAAACTGCCGACAATTGTCCTGTCCATTATCCCCATTGTTATTTGTTATAGCCCTAGAACCCTTGTTGGTAAGAAAGAGTGTAGATATCAGAGGAATTAAAATAGGAGAAGTAGATCATAAAGTATCAGCGTACGCAGATGACATGGTGTTTTATATTGTGAACCCTAGATTAACACTATCAAACCGAATAGGGATTACTAAAACAATATGGTGAGCTCCCAAACTTGAAAATAATCCCAAAATCAAACACAGAGAAGCAGACCCTACAAAAGGACTTTCCATTTACATGGAGGGAGAAGGAATTAGGTTATCTGGGAATAATGCTAACCCCCTCAGTAAAAAATATATACCAGGCATATATTATTATTAAATAAAATAAAAGAAGATTTGAGAAGAATTTCAAAGGGTAGGATTTCCTGGATCAGGCATATAAATTTGGTTAAGATGTTGATAGTGCCTAAAATTCTGTATAAATTCCATATGCACCTAGTTTATATACCAGGATCCTGTTTTGGGATAATAAAAAAATTAATACTTAAATATATAGGGGCTAATAAAAAATGAGAATTAAATATGAAGTTTTGTGTAATAATAAAGGGAAAGGGGAATACATTTGCCCATTATTAAGTTTTATTATACTGCGGTGATGCTGTCACGAGTATTAGAATGGATATATAACTCACGGGAGAAAGTTGGGTTAAAATTGAAGGTATTTTAAGTAATGCATGTCTTGAGAAGATTATTTGGATACCACGAACATTTTGCAGTATGGATGAAATTAGCAGCATGTTGACACGGGAGGTTTTGAGAGTGTTGGATGGAATATACAAGCATATGGGGTGGAAGTATAATTCTTTATAGATTCCTTTGGTGGGGACAGAGTTTTTTCCACCTGGGAATGACAATATTTCAGGGAAGTGGTTTAAAAATGAGCATGCACGTTTAGGGGACATAGTAAATAAGGGGGAGTTGTACATGTTTCAAGATTCAAAAAGAAAAAAAGATTTATTTGTTGTATTATATGAAATGAAATATTATCAATTATGACATTTTGTTTCAAAGATTCCCCAGCCACTGAGGATGACGGAGGATATGCTACCATTTGAGAAAATGCTGAGCTCTGAAAGAGCAACAAAGCATATTACTGCCAAGAATTATAAGATCCTTATTGAACTGAAGGGAATGGGTCCTCTGCTGTTCTTAGAGAAATAAGAAAGGGAACTGGAAATTAAAATAAGGGAACAGCAGAAAAATAAATTGGGTGAGGAAATATAGGGGAATGGTTTGTGTTTCTCATGTGAAAACTATGAATGTATGTTGTTTTAAGCTTTGGAAAAAACATAAAATATATAATAATAATAATAATAATAAAAAAATTGTGCCAATGACTGTGGCGCACTGCAGCAAAGTCATGAGTTTAATAGAGATGCACATTCTGTCTCACAGTAAAATATAGGGCTACCAGTGGTGAAGGAAGAAATGCCCAAACATTGGTGTAAAGAAAAATTGTCCTTGTATTAGTAGAAAGAAGTGGGGGTTACAAATGTGACTGTGTTAGTGTCAGTAGTAGAAAAAAATGCTGAGGCTTTCTTGTTAGTGGGAGGAAAAATTGCCACTGCATCGGAAGTGTCAGTCTAAGGAGGACTGTGTGAATATTTTGTGTTACTGGGATGAAGATAGGAAAGAGAGCTGGAAGGCTGGGGGGTGGACTATGTGTGGTGCATTGAACTAAGATGCCTTGTGTGGCTCTAGGAGAGGGAGGACCTGAAGGGATATGAGGGAGCCAGAGTGGCTAAGGGTGTCTTAGAGGCCTAAAAACTTTAAGGGGCAGCTATGGGGCTAGGTTTCTCCACCTCCTTCTCCACATACTTAAATGTCACACCACTTTCTCCACACAGTGCCCACTCACTGCTTCTGTAATATGTCACATGGCAAGAGAAGATATAAAGAAATGCAGTTCTGCCTTATTGTCCAGCTGGTGCCAGTACTGCTAAAAAGGTCTGTTCTCATGGGGCACCCCCTCTCCCTGTTCTTTTTCACCCACAGTAGGCTGCCATTGGAAGAAGGAGAGAGCAGAGTTCTCCTTTCAGAAGGTATGCCTGTGAGTGATGACACAGTCACCAGCATGTCTGGGTGTCAGTAAATTCCCAGGTATGGTACTCATGGTGGCCCAACCATGTAAATGAGCTGGTGGCAGAATCTGTAAGGGAGTCAAGCCAGCAGAGGCCACATGCACTGGTAATGGTGACAGGCCAGCAGAATAGGCAGGAGATGGTGATAGTGGCAGGTGTTGTTAATGGAGGAAAAGCACATGTTGCTCTCTGCAAACACTGTCAGCTCACCCTATCTGTACACCACACACTGACAAAAGGATGCTTGAAACCCTGACTTTTATAGTGAGAGAGCTGGAACATAAGAATCCCCCAATTATTGGCCTTTCTAAGCCAGCACAGTACAAAGGCCATTATTAATAGTCAGTTGCTATGGCAGTGAATGTGGGCATCAGTTCACTGAGTCCATGAACTACAATTGACCTGAACCCCAAACCCATCTCTATTTTTGGGTTTAACATATGAGCATTCTGTCTATATTTCTGGTGTTACCCTCTACTCTCCCCTATTAAGTCTTCTGCAAACTTCCCAACCCTAAGCACAATCAGTCCTCTTCTGCCTGGTTGCACGTTGCAAACCTCTCCCTGACATTTGACTAACTTATCCCTCTGCTCAGCTACCCTGTAAATCTGTCACTGAAGTCCCCTAATCACCATAACCCCTCTTCTGCTTATCCACACATTGCACAGTTTTCCTCAACACTTCCCTATGAATGTTCTGCGCAGTGCCAACACTCACCTCAGTAGCTTTTCATCAATCTTCTACTGTCTGGTCACACATTCAACACTTCACCTCTGCGCCTCTTAGATTGATCCCTTGCGGCCACTTCCTGGAGAATTATGCAGGGTAAGTAGCTGGGGAATTAAGGGAAATATGTCAAAAACTGCTTGCTAGTTATATATGCCCCTATACTATATTTACCTGAAATTAACCTATTACAGACCTGGGCATTTCAGTTGTGCTGAAAGAAAATGTAAAAGGAGAGAAAACTCACATTAAAATGATAAATAGTTCCAGATAGAGGCAGTTGGGCTTATAGAAGGCCCCTGTTCATGTCAGCACTACTACCTTCATCACTGATGACCTCCAATCCCGGATAAGAGAAGAAGAGGACCCTGTGGTATCACATGACCAGCCTAAAGACTGTGGTAAAGGTGAGAATAGAATTAAATAACACAATTTACAGCAGCTTGCTCTGGGTGCACTCAGCAGAGGGGAGGAGCCAGGAGCACCGGCAAGGGACCTAAGAATAGGAGAATCGGGACTGCTCTGTGCAAAATTATTGCAGGTAAAAATTACACTTTTTTTTTTTAAGCTGAACTTTTAATATCACTTTAAGAAATACGGTAAAGCTGTGTTCACTTTACATATGCAATGATGTGCAAGGCAAACAAAATGATTTTTTTTCTTGTTCATATATATGAAGTGAACACAGTGAAACCTTATTAACTTAGGCCAAATAAACTTTCACTCATTATGCAAAGAACTACTTTAGTAAATGAAAGCCTACAAATGCAGTAGATCTTATGTGTAGCACTATTTCCTTAGGGATTGCTAATGAATTTGGGTCCCACTATAGTCCTTCACAGCCAGTCTTATAACATCTTCCACAAACCTTCATCGGTAGACAGAAATCAGGCCTTGAGTGTTGGTTTTGTTATTTTATTGAGAGGATTAACCTTGGATGGGGTAAGGGGTGCATAGGATGCCCAAGGGAACTGAAATCTGAGGGCAAAATTTATTGCTCTATTAACAGCTTCTCTTCTCTTTTGCAGTCTCTTTTGGAGTGCTAGACAGCAATTCCAGTTGTACTACTCCAGACCCTAGATGACCTCCTCTTCACCCAGCAATCTGGAGACTCTCTTCCTGAGCAGGGGATCTGGCTCCTTTCCTTTAAATAAGGTGCACAGACACTAACAGAGGGCTAATCTGGTTTCCCACCAGAGGGCTTCTTTCCCTATCCACCCAGGAGGTGCAGGTGTACTCACTCAGATCCTCTCCTGTACCGCTTGCGAAATTACTGCTACTGCCAGGCCTATCAGCTGGGCTGCTGCTTCCCTGTCATACAGGTGGTCCTCTCTCAGGGGGTCAGTGAGTCCTGCGTTTTCCTCCTTTCCAGCTCCAGACACACAGGCAGACCAAATCCCACTAGGCCTTCTGGCAGCCTTCCTCCTTCAGCCTCACATCTTCTTGCTTCTCACTTCTCTCCCACCCCCACACTCCTGCTACTGAGCAGGCTCCAACACTTTTAAAGGAATCCAGACCCTTGCCAAGCCTCCTGTTGGGGATTGGCTGAGGTCCCTCAAAAGTGCACTCCTCAGATCCACCCACTGTCTCCAAGGCCCTCCTCCAAAAGCCTCAGAGCAGAGTAAAATTCCAGAGGGGCTGACATGCAGAGTCTCTCAGTCCTGACCAGAGTTTGACCCTTTGACTATCTCACCTGAGCTGCTAATAAGCTCCTCACTAACCATTAGGGTCTAGCTCCCCCTAGCTAAACTAGGAGGGTGCTACATATGTGAATTCAAACACCTTAGATTGCTTTCTAAACTTAGTAAACTAAAATATGAAGCTTTTAAACTCAAACCTTAAAAACAGAAATCTTAATCTTGATCTATAATTATTTAAAACTACAATTTGGAAATACTTGTTCAAGGTATGGATACACATTTGGTAGTGTTTTTTAAAAAGTTACAGTATGTATTGTGTGTAATTGTATATTTACTTGAGGCAACACTATTTATTAATTTCATATAAAGGATCAGCTTCATGTTCTGAAATGCCAGAACACTTGTGCCTTGGAGTAACTATACACAGTGTGACATCCATCTGTGTGTCCTCATTAAAAATAAAGGAGTTGTCATTGACAACATATTCTTGCAGGTGCAAACTCCAGGGCAGTAATCCTTATCATCGCCTCTCTACTGAGTCATTCATCAGAGACAAGCATGCAACCAGGAAAAAATTGGGACACCTGGTATACAAAAATGAGCTTCAGACTGATGACTTAAAGTGACACTAAACAATATAATTTTTTCTCCAAAAATGATCATCTATACACATCCACTACTTAATGGCCCTGTTATCTATTTTTCATGAAATTGTTTCTTGTGTTTTTCTGCCTCGTTGTAATGTCCTCTATGAGTTCTCAAATCTCTCCTTATCCCCTAACTTCCACTTATTTGGAATGAGCAGAGCACATTAGTTGCAGTCACGTGCTCTGCCCTGTGCACACTAGAAATCCCATAGTCTCAGTCCATATTAGAAGTGGGTAAGGGAGGGAGGGTTGCCACTAGGGATGAGCTGAGTGTTCTGTCTGAATGCCTAACGTGTAGGATGTTTGGCAGGAGTTACTCTGATGAATGCCCTATAATGTATTGCCAAAGCCATCATTGCCAACCGTCTTGCACCTGACCTCGGGTCAAGAAAGGGGCTGTACTGCTACAGTATGTCTCCTTCCAGCTTCTCCCTTTCCACTTCTACCCCCACTACACATGATTTCCTCTTAGCAGCCTGGATGATGGTATATCAAGGGGTATCAGAGATCTACCATATGGCTGTTCCAGCAGGGAAGATAATCTGCATGGGGCCACACAGAGTAGGGGCAAGGCTGCAATCTTGCTCTTATTCTGCCAGGCCCACCCCACCAGCTGTAGAAATGAGCAGACAAATTCACTATCCAAGCTGCTAGAGCAAAAAACAAATACATAAATAGCCACCTCAATGCCCAGCTCCATAATGCCACCTTGGCCAAATTGCTGGCTTTACAACTCCTGCCTTTCCAGCTGGTGGATTTTTTTCCCCTTTTAGGAACCTGCGGCCTGTGATGTACCACAGTGGCAGGTTCCCAAATGACAATTCTTTGCCTTTAAAGCCACCCCTGCCCTTCACCATCATGTGGGAGGCAACATTTCCCTATCACTGGACCATGCAATCAGCAGCAAGGTCCTATCAAGTAATGTGGTCCATCAAGTATGGGCAGGGGTGCTATATTCATGTCTCACTGGATAACTCTGCTGGTAGCCAAGCAAGCTTTTTAGGGGTGGTGCAAACCTATATGCTTTTTTCATCATCAGCGGAAATAAAGATACTAATATATTTTTTATTTTCCTTTATGAATGCTAAATGCCTGGTTAAGTTCTCAGAAATTGTGGCCTGTTCAAAAAGGCTTTCTAGCTGTGTGCCGACCTGTAAATTATTTTCCATTATAAAATTAAAGTAATAACGGTATCCCTATTGTAAATATCCCCCAAACGCATATAAACACTTTTACCCCAAAAAGTGTACAGATTACTAAAAATATTATGCTCCCTCTCAAAAAAATTGCTCAGAATGAACCAGTGCTCAAACAATCCAAAATAAGCCCATATAATCATACGGAAATTGAAGTCCTTCATACAGTCCAAAAAAATCTCCTTGTTGCAAACAGCTCCCCAAGTGACTGGACCAAAAACCACAAAAAAACAAAAAACTCATATAGTGCATTATCCTTAACAAAAACTATGATATACTCACAAAAAAAACAAAAAAACAAAAAACACACGTGATCACTAATAGTGCAAAAAAAAGTGAACAAACGTGTAAAATGTGCCAGTGAAAGCAATACTGTGAAAAACCATTCAATAAAACTGTGAAAGATAGTGTACACTTCTATAGTGTGCAAATTGAATACCCTTACCAGATATCATAAGCCATAAAGCTTGTAATCATTAGGTAGGATGATGTAGTAAATGTGCTCCAACAAATAGATCCTCACTGCCATATGGATATCCTCCTCTCTAATCACCAATCTCCATGCTCCGAACGATGGCAACCATATATGAAATACATGATAGTGTAAACCCAGGATCCAAAATGGCCGCCCAAACACTTCCGGTTCTGCTGTGCGTCTGACGTCACTTCCCTTTGACGCATTTTGTCATTCGACTTAATCATAAAGGGTCTATTTAAAGGATTTACTACATCATCCTACCTAATGATTACAAACTTTATGGTTTATGATATCTGGTAAGGGTATTCAATCTGCACACTATAGAAGTGTACACTATCTTTTACAGTTTTATTGAATGGTTTTTCACAGTATTGCTTTCACTGGCACATTTTACATGTTTGTTCACTTTTTTTTGCACTATTAGTGATCACGTGTGTTTTTTTGGTTTTTTGTGAGTATATCATAGTTTTTGTTAAGGATAATGCACTATATGAGTTTTTTGTTTTTTTGTGGTTTCTGGTCCAGTCACTTGGGAAGCTGTTTGCAACAAGGAGATTTTTTTGGACTGTATTAAGGACTTCAATTTCCGTATGATTATATGGACTTATTTTGGATTGTTTGCGCACTGGTTCATTCTGAGCAATTTTTTGGAGAGGGTGCATAATATTTTTAGTAAACTATTTCCATTGTCAGTTCTCAAAAAAGACACATATTTTTTTTGACAGATGCTAAATGCTGGTTTAATCGCTCAGAAATGGTGGTCTGTTCAAACAGGGTTTTTAGCTGTGGTGCAAATCTGTATGCTATTTCCATTGTTGGTGTCCAACTGTCCAAAAAAAGCCACTAATATTTTCTTTATGGATGTTAAATGCCTGTTCAAGCTCTCAGAAATTGCAGCCTGTTCAAAAAGGCTTTCTAGGTTTGCAGGTGGTGCAAACCTGTATGCTATTATAATTGTCAGTGTCAAAAAGTCATTTTTTTTTCTTGGACATATGCTTAATGCCTGTTCAATCACTCATAATCACTCCTAAATTGCAGCCTGTCTATATAAGCTTCATAACCGTGCTGCAGTGTCACATTTTTCTATCTTTAGTCTTCCAAAGAAGGCACAAATTTTAGATTTAAAGGTTTCTGATTTTGCTCTCTCCTTCAAAAACTGTGGCCCATTTGATAAAGGTTTAACATTTGTTCCATTTTTCAATCTTCAAACTCAGAGAATTTACTATTTACTTTGCTTGCTCCCTCTGGAATAATGGAATAGCAAAATGGCTTCAAGAAGTCTGCATCAAATGTTTACAATTGTTTAAGTTTATGGTCCAAAAAAAGACATTGTGATTTGTTTACCCCAGATCAGGTCTGCCAGATCTCACTTTAAAATAGAATATTAGCAAATAAAGAGCACATACTGTCCAATTACAGTATTAAGGAGCTTAGTTTTTCTGGCTTGTTGCTCTGTAAAAGCACACTCTAAAGCTGGCCATACATTATGCAGTTTTCTTTAGATTTGCCAAAGACCATATAATATTAGGTCAAACCTAAGCAACACTTTAAATTTGTATCCAATCAGGCTGGCCCTTGCACTATATAGCTGAAAGTGAATCTAAAGGAGAAATTGTACAAAAAAAACTGTATAATGTATGACCAGCCTTATTTATATTTTAGGACCCATTTAATCTCTCTGTTTTGCATTGCGGCCTATGTTGTGTGTCAGAGGTATAACTAGAACCTTCATCCCCAATCCCCCCCCTTCCCTTTTAGCTTAGGGCCCTTTACTCCAATCACAGTCCTTTTATTACGGTCCCGCAGCAGAACTGTTTCACATGTTCTGCAGCAGACTCCCTTCCTACTGCTTGGTTAGGGTTGCCATTTTTTCTTCAAACTAAACCCAAACACTTTAGTGGCGCATGGCAATTTTTTTGTAGTATATACTATACTCATATTTTGTGAATAAATAACATTTCTAATCATATGGATTTAATCACAAGATGTCCCCCTCATATCAAAGTCACAGGGTTCCCTCTTTACATCTGAATCAGCAGAGTTCCCCTATACATCAGAATCCACAGCATTCCCTTTACATCTGAACTTGCAGAGTTCCTTTACACTGTAAGAGGCGACTCTACAGACTCTGATGTAAGGGAGAACTCTGATGATTCTAATTTAAGGGGAAACACTGAGAACTCTGATGTAAGAAGGAACCCTGCAGACTCTAGTGTAAGGGGAACTCTGATATAAGGGTGTCTTTGGTAACCAGAGCCCCCACTTACATCAAAGTTCCCAGAATTCCCCTTTAATCAGGGTTCCTAGAGCACCCCTTACATAAGAGTCAGCAGAGCCTCCCTACATCAGACTCTGCAGAGCCCCCCCACCATCAGAGTCCGCAGAGCCCCCTGCTATTAGAGTCTCCAGAGCCCCTCCCACCACCAGAGTCTGCAGAGCCCCCCAACCATCAGAATCCACAGAGCCCCCCACCATCAGAATCCACAGAGCCCCCCACCATCAGAGTCTGCAGAGCCCCCTACCATTAGAGTTCACAGGGCCCCCATCCTCAGAGTCTGCAGAGCCCCACACTATCAGACTCCACAAAGCCCCCCCCACCTTCAGAGTCCACAGAGCTCCCCTACAGAGGATTTCCATTTACACTGTAAAGTAGATCTCTGTAGACTCTGGAATGTAAAGGGGTACTCTGATATAAGGGGTCTCTGCTCATCAAAGCCCCCCTTACATCAGAGTCCACAGAGTACCCCTTACATCACAGTCCCTCTTACATTATTGTACTGCGAGGCAGGAGAGGGGAGGGTGGGGGGAGACTTTCCTCACAGGATGCATGGATGAATGGATGGGCTGTTGGTACCATTCCTCTTCCTGTGCTGTTCCTCCTTCCCCCTCCTCCTGCCCTCTCCTCCTGTGTCTGCCCCACTCACTTCCTGCCCACATATCGCTGAGACACTGCCAAGGAGTGTGGGCAAGAAGTGGACGGGGCAGACACAGGAGGAAAGGGCAAGAGGAGGAGCAGAGCCAGCTCTCTCTCAGTGCTCTCCCATTCGTTGGGGGGAACTGTTAGCACTGGCTTTAGGTTCACTTCAGAGCCCTGCAGCCAGCAACACTGGGTAGACAGCCCCCCCCACACACACACATACACACAGTGGCGGAACTCCAGGGCCCGGTCACAAGTGTGACTTTTGTGACCCTGGTAGTTCCACCACTACTGTGTATTCATGCAGAACTATTTTTTTTATCTAAATAAAATATGCATCATTTCCTCTGACACAGTGGCCAAGAAAATATACTTGCTTAATTGTCAGTAAGTCTCTATAATATTTAGGGCTGCAATGCTTGTAGTTTCATACCCCAATTGTTTTTTCTTGGAAATAATTGACATCTTTCTCTCTTTATATGATGTCAAAATTTCCCTTTAGGCATGTTACTTAAAGGAATTGTATATATTTTATGTTGCCCTTTGAGGCACTCCAAAATGGCCTTTCTTTGATGAACAATACATTTTACATTTTTTTTAAGTACATGCATCCCAGATCAGTGCCCATCCCCCCCAATGCCCCTTTTTGTAAATCCCTTAACTTTTAACTTAGAAAATGGTTATTACTAAAAATTAATGTTCAGCTCCCATTATTTTTAATGGGGTTCATATTTTGGATTCAAATTTTGAAAATATTCCCCAAACCAAACCTGTGTACATTCAAATCATCACTTTGTAGCTCTGTTCCTTTACATACAAAATGAATATAGTCTTGGCGGAATTACCAGGGTCACAAAGGTTGCAATTGCAACCAGGCCTTGGCATTCCGCCACTGTGGGTGGGCCCAAGAGCCCAGACTGTGGCTCGCCAGTGGGGATGTTGGCTGCAGTAGTCTGAGCTGAGTGTCTCTCTCACACAGCCCAGATTCAACACTGACCGTTCCACCCTCCTTGCATGGATGAGAGAGGATAGTGATCTGGATCTATTCCTCCTCCTTTCACCCCTCTCATCCTGTGTTTTCCTACCCACACTCCAATCCTAGGTGTACTGTGCCTCAGAAAAAGTGATGTATTGGCGGCAAATTGGAAGCCCAGCAGCCAGACTACTAATACTTGAGCCCCCATCCTGGGGTGAGTGAGTTCACCATCCATCCACTGTGACTGAAGTCTCCCCCCTCCCTCCCTTCTCTCCTGCTTTAAGTGAGTACACTAATGTAAGGGGGACTCAGATGTAAGGGGTGCTCTGCAGACTCTGATATAAGGGGGGCTTTGGTGAGCAGAGACCCCCTTACATCAGAGTTCCCCTTTACACCAGAAACCACAGTGTTCTCCCTTATATCGAAGCCTTCTCTTAAATCAGGGCTCCCAGAGCACCTCTTACATCAGAGTTCCCCTTTATATTAGAGTTAACAAAGCTCCGCCTTACAATGTAAGTAGAAATTCTGCAGACTCAGATGTAAGGGGGAACTCTGCAGACTCTGATGTATGGGAGCTCTAAAAACTCTGATTAAAGGTGAATGCTATGAACTCTGATGTAAGCAGGGGCTCTGGTTACCAGAGACCCCCTTTTATCAGAGTTTCCCTTTATACCAGAGACTGCAGAATTCCCCCTTACATCAGGGTTCCCTTCGTGCATCAGAGTTCTCATTGTTCCCCCTTAAATCAGAGCCTCCAGAGTTCTTCCTTACATAAGAATTTGCAGAGTCCCCCCCTAACAGTGAAAGGAACTCTCCAAGTTTAGATGTAAAGGGAAAGATTCAGATGTATGGCAAACTCTGCAGATTCAGATGTAAAGGAAAAATCTGCAGATTCAAATGTAAAGGGGAACTCTGCAGATTCAGATGTAAAGAGGAACTCTACTGATTTAGATGTAAAGGAGAACGATGTGGATTCAGATGTAAGGGGAAACTATGCAGATTTAGATGTAAGGGGGGACTCTGTGGATTCAGATGTAAAGTAGGAACTCTGTAAACTGTGATATAGGGAGGAACTCTTGTGATTAAATCCATATGATTAGAAATGTTATTTAATAAAAAAAAGTCTTTAGTGTACAGTACAAAAGAGAAAAAATTGCTGTGCGTCACTAAACGGTTCGAGACTGGCTTGAAGAAAAGGTGGCACCCTACCTAAGATAGCAGGAAGGGGGCTCATAGCAAAAGATGTGGAAGGGTCCTGCTTCGGGACCACAATAAAGGACTCTGCAAAAGTGTAAAGGGCCCCGGGATCAGTGGGAAGAGCCCCGGCCCAAAGGGAAAAGGGGTCAGGGGGGTCTTTCATGGTTTCTTGCACTGGTGCCTTGAAGGTTCTAGAGAGTATGATCACAGCAGCAGAAAAAAAAAAGCTTTCTTTGGATTTAGAGGAGGCTGAGAGCAAGAGAAGGTACTTTCCTGAGTTAGGAGTACCTACTTGATCAGATGTTTTTAAATACAGAATTCAGTGTAACTTTACGTATGGAAGAATTAGGGTTGCAGTCCCAGAACCTGCACCTTCAAAAACATGTCTGTAATGGCAGCTCTTAAATCTTCAACCTTATAGGTTCTGGTAATAGAGAACAATAGTTAGTACTGTATATAAGAAGCATAGCATGAAAGGAAGCATATGGGAGGGCAAAGACGTTCAGCTTTCCTGGGACAATGTAAGAGGCCTTTCTGTTACTTGGATTACTTGCTCATTTGCTGTAATTAATGACAGATGGCATTTAATACTGCATAAGCTGGTTGCAGTGATTCTTGTCAGGCAAGCACCAATGGGCTTAATTGGAAACATGTGAGCTTGTTAAACGTGGTAAATTTATGCATTGTTCATAAAGGTTATTTGTTTATTAACCAATTATTTATTAAGCACACAGGTTACATAAATTCATGGGAGATTTCTTTTATTTTGGCAGACAGTACATTTCTTGATCACTTCTTGCAAAGGTGGGTTAGAATTAATGATAAAACATTTTTTATTCATAAGGAATACTCTTATGTTTTCTCTTGCAGATTTGAACATATATTTTCATGGTGGCCATTAGTTGCCACACACTATCTGTTGGAGACAAGTATTCAACAGGTTTTCATGGATTATGATGTCATCATCATTACTCAGATGTATACAATATTATCCTTGAATTTGTTTGTAAGACGGCTCCATTTGTATGTTGTTTGAACCAACTTCAAATTTTCTCGGTTTGTTGGGCATTCCATGCTTTGCCTCATTGTTCATTATTAACTATTTATACAGCTATTTTTGAGTTGCATTCAAACCACAATACATACATCTGGAGAAAATTTTTGGATGTGTCCATATGTGCTGAATATGGATTTCTCAAATGGAGATTATATACCATGTTAAAGTAGCAGCTTGCTGTGTACACTATCATTACAAAAACACTTGTCCTCCAGAGAATTTACCCCCCCCCCCTTGCTGTCCAGGCCTTTTTTGCCAAACGGCACTGCGTCAATTTAACTGACAATTGCGTGGTCATGCGACGCTGTACATAAATGACATTTATGTCCTTTTTTCCCACAAATAGAGCTTTCTTTTGGTGGTATTTGATCACCTGTGCATTTATTATTCTTTTCTCTATAAACAAAAAAAGACCGACAATTTTGAAAAAAAAAAAAACAATATTTTTGACTTTTTGCCATAAAACATATCCAGTAAAAAAATTTAAAAAATTTAATTTTATCATAAATTTAGACCAAAATGTATTCTGCTACATGTATTTGCTAACAAAAATCCCAATACATGTAAAATAATTGGTTTACGTGAAAGTTATAGCGTCTACAAATGGCAGTTTATATACTGGAATTTCTATTTTTTTATACTAGTAATGGCGGTGATCAGTGACTTATAGCGGTGGGTCTGCGGCGGGCATTCTGACACTGGGTGGGAACGGACCAACTGCCATTGACTTCCCAATGACACTAATACAGTGATCAGTGCCAATAAAAAGCACTGACAGTGTACTAATGACACTGGGCAGGAAGGGGTTAACATCTGGAGCAATCAAAAGGTTAACTGTGTGCTGTTTTACATCATGTGCTGTGTGTGTGTTTTACTTGGGAAACATGCTGTTGTGTATTTCTCTGCTGTGCAGAGAAATACACAGCAGCATGTTATTGCTGGCAAGAGGTAGACCTGTGTTGTTTACACATACTGTAGGTCTCTGCCCTGTCAGTGATACTTGGTGACCGCTGGGTACCAGCGGGGAATCTCTGGCCAGGACCCGGTGATTGACATCTGTGGCTGCGTGGGTAGGGCGGCGCATGCGCACGCAAGCGCCTCCTACCTGGAAATGTACATCACTTATATATATGTAAGTTTGCGCAGTCCTGCCGCCCTCTAGCATTGTTCTACTATAAGGCAGCGGGGACTACCAATGAGAGATATTCATTTATTGCCTTTGGATTATAATATATGTTGAATACAATATATTTTGAATTCAGGGGAATTTATTTGCAAGTTTCATCTACCTGTGATATACAGAGCATCGACAAATATGAACATATATAAATATATATATATCTATATATGATATTCATTTATACACTATAAGGAGTGATCCCTATAGTATATAGAATATCTTGTGGGACAGGCCTGTGTAGTATAACAATAGATATCTTCTTTTAGATACAATGGTTGAAATGTAATGTCATATACATGCCCTTTGACAAAAATAGATTTTTCTTGTAAAGTAATATAAATGTGTGAGCCTTTTAGAGATTGTTCCATTTGAAATTAAAAACTTCATATAAATCTGTTCAGATGTTCTCTAAAAAATAAGAATACACTAAGTAAATAAAGTTTAATCTGGGTTTCTACCAAGAAACACTTTGGCTGCCATTGCCATTTCAATGGCATGCTAGTGTTCTATTCCAGTAGCAGGCAACCCACCTGCATTGAAGCACACTATAAAGCACATGCTGTGCATTGTGGGGCTTTGCCTAATAAATAAAGTATTGCGTCTGTTGTTGTGCATTAAGGTGCAGTGTCAGCCTGTTCCAAATAAATGGGCTGTCTTAATGCAGCAAGCCTTAATTCACAAAAGTGGGTTGTGTTAATACAGAATGTGCCATAAGTGTTGTCAGACTTGGGAATGCTCTGCCAAAGTAAACAGTAATAAATAACAGTATAGCTGAATCTAAACTATACATGTACTTAAAGGTTTATAAAACAATAATTTCAGAAGATGCCATAAATTCAAGTATATAGCCTTTAATTTTACTGTGAGTTCCTGCTAAATGTCTAGACAACTGTAGATAAGTGGCTAAGCTAATATCTTACAATGGTATGCTTCCCCCTCCTCCATATATCTTGTAAGGGCAACGTCTGGGCCTGTTGTTAGGTTATTCAGGTACAGGGTAGGTGCTCGAAGGAGCATGAGTGCGCTCCAGCATTCCTGTTTACATACAATGATCAGTATTCAAATAAGTATTTCAGGGAGCTCCAGGGGTTCTCTACCGCAGTGTCTCTCAAGTGTTTCACCCAAAAGTGGTTCGCGACCAGGGGTGGGCTGGGCCGTGTGGTTCCCAGGCCTCTCTAATACCCCTACCATCACCCAAGACTTTAAGACACTTTTCAAGAGCAAGAAGTATCCACAATTTTCCCATTAGCTCTAAGTAATTGCATATGTTTCAATTACCGTTTATTTTATTGGGTTTTTACCTCAATAGCACTTTCATTTTTACTAGCGCTGTGATCACTGCACTATCCATTTTGGAAGGAAGCTGTTTGTTTACTGTTTAAAAAGTGCATATACATTGTAGAATACTGCACAAGTGGTTTTGTGGAATAAATTATAATGTTTCCGAAATAAATTATTTTTGGGCTGCGACTTAATGACGATGGACAAATGTGGGTCCTGAGGTTCCACAGGTTGAGAACCACTGCTCTACAGAAACACTTAATAAAAGCAAAGGCAAGCCCTGGCACCATATTGTGTAGGTTTTCTTGAGATTGTGTTGTGTTAGATTGTTGTCTTAGCACAGGTTTCCTTTAAATGTTGATTGGATTCTATTCTTACTAGAATAAAACATCCAGCTATAATTAGTAGCACTAATCAGTAGAGAGATTGATCCAGGGAATTAATCTGACTGCAACTGACAGGATCAAGGAGAACTTTTTTAGTCTTTTGTGGATACATTTGCAGCTTCCTCATTGAGTTTCCTCATGACTTCTATAGCATTACTAAATTAGCATAGGAAAGGCTACAGAGATTAATATTACAAAGTATATTAATTTATAATTAAGAAATTGCAATATCAACATCAGACTAGCTTAAGCAGAAGAAATGAGTTATAAATTGGAAGGGTAAATGTTACCTTTTTATGCTGCTTGGTTTTACTGAAACTTTTACAACATTGTATTATTTTGGTATGTTTTGTTCAATCAGACTGGTTGTAAGAGTTCAGTTAGGCCTTGGGGACATCAGAGGTTTCTTTTGATAGTTGGAGCTATAAACACTACTAGTCTGTGTTATACGGAACTGTCTCTTTAGAGTTTACCTGTCAGGAGGAAATACTAGCCTTGCCATTGCTATTCTTCTGAGAATGCTCCTTGACTGTCTCTTATGCTGACTCACCATCTTAATACTTTCTGTGTCAATAAACAATTTTGCAGATTAGAAAAGTAGAGGTGAGCCAAACATACCTGGGTTTGGTTTGAGACAGGTTTACTGGACATTACTGAAGTTAGGGTGTCAAATTAGAATACCATTCAAGTCAAAGCCAACTGTTAAAAACTAATGATTGCCATTTTCTAGGCTAATAGACAAAGGATTGCCAACAAATGGCATGGGTTCCTAGGCTCTGCCAAGGGAACATGTGCCAAAGCAAAAAAAAAAAAAGTCAATTTGGTGGGGAACCAGGGACAGACTGAGCATTTGGGAACTCGGGCACTGCCCGAGGGCCCGGGGTCAGTAGGGGGTCCCATGAGATGCCCCTGGTACCTTTTCATAGGCTTTTTTGGGTGTGGTTTGAGTGTGGGTGAGGACACAGGGGCCCCATGATCCCCTGTTGCCCGGGGGCCCCATGAGTTGTCAGTCTACCCCTGTGGGCAACAGCAATTTTTAAAATGCTTAGAGATCAACACACACAAAAAAAATCTGACAGGATTATTTTGGCAGGCCAGTGGGCATTGAGCATCAGGATTGGCTATGCAGTACATTGTGGGACAACTTTTGTTTTTTTTAATTTTTATTAGAGATTTGCTAAAAAGTGTCCATGTTTATTTACTGTTTATGATTTCTTTGTGAATAAGTAGAGTTTTTTGTACTCTACTTATTTACCAAGGGAGGGGGTGGTATCTTGGTGCCCCATCATTGAAGAGGGCTTCCGTCCCCCACCTACAGACCTCTGCATTGACTAGACCAAGGCTGTGGGGAAGAGGCCTATGCTGAGGGCATGTCGCTTGGTTTGGGAGGGAAGAGCACATGGTCTGGTAAGGATTTTAAGGGTGAACCCTGCACACGAAACTGCAGGGTTATTTTTAAGGGTTTTGTATAGAAGTTGGGGAGGGTTGAGCCCACACTGTTTTTTTTTTAACTTTCCACTTCCTTGACAACCATTGACAGTGAAGGAAGGCCTGTTAATATATATTAAGTTGAGCTGTCGCTGAACATGCTAAAAGTCCAAACGTCTGAACAACTGGGAGCTCATCTCTAGTCATAAGTCTTTATCTGCATGTTTGTTCTGCATCAGTAACTCACAAAATCACAGATGAGAGCTCAGCAATGGCATATTTTTTTATGTTTCTCATTTCAGAAGTCCGTTATTGGACACATGCAGCTTTAGGTTTACGTGATAGGGTCTAATGCATGCATAGTGTCCTGTAATATCTCGTTGTCAATAGAAACTTGTCAGTTTTAAAATGTAATTTCTGAAGTCTGATTGGTTGGTGTATTGTATGGGACAGGTAGGTCATTACATCACTCTTTTCAAGAACAATGGCATCCAGTTGAATCTTCAGCATTCAATACTTCTGTGTCAAATGCCTGCATCCTTCTTTGTATGATGTGGATCCATCTACCAAACCCTGTGTCAATACAGGACACAAGTGGGAGGAACCACAGCACACATCAGTGGACCAAACATCTAACACATCCTGAAGTAAAAATTGTGCCAAGTGCAGTAATTCTTTAGGGAGAGCAAAGTGAAGACCAGTGGTGGACTGACAACTCATGGGACCCCCGGGCAACAGGGGATCATGGGGCCCCTGTGTCCTTGCCCAAACTCAAAAAAGCCTATGAAAAAGGTACCAGGGGCATCTCATGGGGCCCCCTACTGACCCCAGGCCCTCAGGCAGTGCCCGAGTTTCCAAATGGTCAGTCCGCCCCTGGTGAAGACTTGCTATCCATCAGAGAGGTAAGTTATAAGAGTCTTATATTCCTGGTGCATTTTTTAGCTTTGTTTTTCAAATGAAAGTGTAGTTTTAGAGCATTCTGGTGGCTTTAGCTCGCAAAAGCTTTTGGCTCTTGTCTGTTTAGTTGTAGTTACTAGTTAATCTGCGTGAGTATGATTACCTTTACTTCCAGATAGCTGTTCAGCTTTATCTCCTTCTTATGCAACAGACTTTTATTTTTAACCAAAGATGAGTTTTTTCTCTTGCACAGCATATGGTTTTCATTCATAAAAAAAAGGAGATGATTGTATAAATGAACCGTACTTTATCTCTTTGTTGGAGGACTCTATTCTGATAGTGGTGTTGTTGGTTTGTATATTGTTTGCCCAAAACGTTCTGTACTCATCATCCTTTTAGAAATGTCTGGGAAGGTTTTCATTTATCCAGGTCGTTGCTTATCTAGTAGTACTTAGTCACATTCAATTGCACTTGTTGAAGACATTTTGTTGCTTACTCTAACCATTTCTTCAGTTCTAATGAGTGTCAGGAAAATACCCCAGTATTTATATCTACAATGGTAGCACTGACACCTTTAACCAATCACCATGGAAAAACAGGTGTTATTGTCCTAAAACAGGATGAGAGGTGGAATTGTACTCCAGAATTAAAAGTTTTAGAATTAGAAGTTTGGGCCAAGATATCTACCAGCTTGCTCCTGTATTTTCAAATACAAATAATTCACTTACCCCTGTTGTAGCAGTCTGATACACAAAACTAATTCACCATACTTCCATACTTCACTTACCAGTACTTGCCTACCTCATAAGAAACTTGTGTATTTCAGCAAAGGCATTTTCTGATTCCAGTTTTCCATTAACTTGTGATCACACAATAATGCAAACTGGCATTTGATGCCAAGTAATCTTGAAATTCTTTTGAAGTTAACTTTTCAATTACAATGAGTTTAGGAAATCCATAGGAAGTCCATTGGAAGAAAAGCAAACATTGATTCCATGACCAAACCAAATATATTTGTGAATTCATTGTATCCATTGCTGAATGTTCTTCTATAAACTGTGGTGTCAAGACATAGAGAACTGCATTATCTGCAATAGGATGCACATATTTCTCTGATATTGTATGATTTTGGCCTGAATGTAGGAGTAATTTTGAAACTGTGTATGTTGTATTTGTAGGCTCAGGTTAGTATTTCTCTTTAACTTGGTAAAGTAGAAGATGAGCAAGTCATCTACATCCTGGTAGAAGGTTTAGCTCAAGTAGATTATGTCACCTCCACTACTTGTGATCTGTTAACAATTTCAAAGTCTATTTAAATATTTCACATATTTTTCAAATTTTCAAATAACAGCTGAAGCTTATTTGTAATTTTAGTAGCATCACCTTCACATTAGCATGTGGTTTGCTTGCATTTTGAATAGGTTTGAAATCTCAACCATATTTCTGAACTACGAGGGGTGTTCGAGTCAAACCGGGACTTTCGTATTTATATAATAAAAGAACACATTTCAAGAAGTGGAAACTGCATTTATTTTTTTGACATATCCCCCTGCTACATGTATACACTTATCCCAGCATTTAATTAATGCCTGGAAAACTTCAGCATAGGAAGATTTGTCAGTACACCTGAACCATCCAAGGACAGCCTGCTTAACTTTGTCATCAGTGCTGAAATGCTGTTCTCCGACTAATTCTTTTCGGGGTCCAAACAGGTGTAAATCACTCAGAACAGGGTCCAGGGTGTAAGGGAGAAGTGGCAATACCTCCCAGCCGAGTTGCTGTAATATGCATGTAGTGTGATGTGCAGAATGAGCATGTACATTGTCCTGGAGAAACAGGACACCCTTAGTGATCAAACCAGACGCAGACACATATGCACATCACTCAGAATCCAAGATTATGCATTCTATGAGCTGAATGTTCACAGGAATGACTGCTGTGGCCTGGAAACCACCACAGCCGGGATCATCACTGATGGACGTGTAAGCCGCGTACCGGGGTGGGCTCCCCAACATACAGTGAAGTCATGAATGAGGAAAGCAACCCCAACACCAGCTTTTGCCACAACAGAATTTTACTTAGATGTGGCAAATAAACACAACCACAAATGCTGGAAACATACAATAAATTTACATACACCCAGCCCAAAGGCTGAGACCCTTGTGCTGCACAGCACGGTGCCTTCTGATGGATGAAGGTAGAAAGTGAAGTAATTTACCTACTGGCGGGCACAACTAAGCTGCCACACCTTACCTGTTATTACCCTAAAAGAGCAGGAATCAGTGTATGGGTGTACGGTATGGGCTAGCCTGCGGTGCAGCACAACAGCTTACAATCTTACACAAATCTACAGTATTCCCCCTCCCATAACTGGTCCTGTAGCACGTGCCTGAGTATTTCTTCTGAGCAAAATGCCAGTCTGGCTTGAGTTTGTAGGATTTTATCAGCTCTCCAATGTGAAATGTCACTATAAGTTATGGAGTCCTTCCAATAATCAGTAACAACACTTGTGGCCTGACACAAACAGAGACCATAACTCATTAACTATAGGCCTGGATTCAGTCTCAGGGCGCCAACACTGAAATGAGGTGCGTGCACGATCTTACTGACCCGGGTCTGCTTTGGATCCGCTGGTGACTCTGAACAGAACAAATGTCTCTCCAACAAGCATGCGGTCACGCTGTATATGTTGCCCAGTTCCTCTGCTCTCATCAGCCATCCTGGCAGCAATCTCATCAGCCTTCCTGGCAGCAATCTCATCAGCATTCCTGGCAGCAATCTCATCAGCATTCCTGGCAGCAATCTCATCAGCTTCCTGGCAGCAATCTCGTCAGCTTCACTCAGCTGCAGCTCCGGTCACTGAGGGACACCCTCACACCTAGATGTCATCAGATTCTCAGCTCACACGGCCTCTTATTCACCATGCTCCAAAACATAGCTTCTCTCCTTCCTGTTCTCTCCAACCCTCTGTGCAAAACCCCACCTCTTCATGAATATACAAATATCTATGCAGTCTGAGGCTGTGTTAGAAAAACAGTGACATTTTGTGGGTAAACCGCAGAATGTCAGTCAAAACATTAATTTACTTCCACACAAACAGTGTTCAAACAATGAGAGCTGTTTCCCATCTCACAGACGTATTGGGCATCTCTGAAACGTTTACACCATTCAAATGTCTTACTGGGGCTGAGAGTCTCATCATCATGCTGTGTTTGAAGTTTTCTGTAGATATCCGCGGGTTTTAGGCCTTTGTTCACTAGAAACGTCATCACCATACACTATTTGATGCTTGCACTAACACTGTTGTCTGCCATCTTGATCAGTCTCTGGACTGGCTAGTGACATGTGTGCCTATCAGTAATAAGAAACACTTGCCACTGCATGTAGTACCATCACACTAGCATCCCTTTATATACCTGTAAAATTAAAAGTCCTAGTTTGACTTGAATGCCTGTCATAGAATGGCCCCAAAAACCCACAACTAAAGGACACGCAGTGGTAGTGGGTCCCCTGACTGTTTCAATATTTTCACATTCTCTTAATTCAGTAAGCTTTTGTTCTACATCTATCTTTAAAGCATAAGGAACACTAGGCATTGGCTGGGCAACAGGCTTTACATGAGGGCAGATGTATACCTCAAAATCAAATTTCCAACCCAGAGAAACAGCCTTTGAATTCTTCTTTCAAATGCAGGACAGTCAGACAGTGTATTTATCTCTGCCCCTAATTTTGTAGCTGTATTTCTCATTTGCAACAAAAATGAGGATCACAAAGGATTTGTCTTTTGCTTTTATGAAGCTGTAGATGGATAGTAGAAATTTTTTTTTTAAATTATTCTAGTTGATGTTGTAGTTTGGGATATTTTCTATGCTTTTATGAATTCCCCAGGTACTCATTCAATAAATAGCACAAAGTCAATGTCTCAACAGGAACAGTTTCTGCCTCAAGTGAGTTAAAGTAAGAATAAAGGCAAATTGTTTCTAATTTTGGATAGAGTAAAGGATGGTTATAACCCTATAAGATGTTTGTTTTGCCATCAGTGTTCCATTGGGGTGATTTCTTTTCACTTTCTGTCCCAGAGCCAAAACGGAAAGTGAGAGGAAATCCCTTGAACATGAGGGAAATCCTTTGTTTTTACCAGGGTCACTAGAACTAGCATCCCTATTGGAAGATGTCTCCTCTATTCCTGTTCTGGTGACAACACAAAATTTGGAATTTTCTTTCACTTTCATTTTTGATGATAACGATAAACAGGACAAAAGTGAATATCTCTGACAGGCACAGACAGCACTAAAAAAACTGACAGCTGTACTAATACCTCTCTTTCCAGGATTTCAGGTGTCCCTCTCCACTCTATACAAAACTAAAAAGAAAAGTTTTGCCTTTAGTTATTCTTTAAGAGTGAAAATTAATTCAGAACATATATCACTACCATATTCGCTGAGACATGATTTATTATATTATTATTATACAGGATTTATATAGCGCCAACAGTTTGCTCAGTGCTTTACAATATAATTGGAGACAATACAGCAACAATACAGTTCAATACAAGAGGGTTAGGAGGACCCTGCTCCTTGGAGCTTACACTCTAAGAGAGAGGGGCTAGTGGTATAATAGGTAGTAACTGTAGGGGATGAACTGGTAGGAGGAGTAGAAGATTCTATTATTGGCTGAGGGCAGGATAGGCTTCCCTGAAGAGATAGGTTTTCAGAGATCTCCTAAAAGTGAGCAGAGTAGGCGATAGTCTGATAAATTGGGGTAGAGAGTTCCAGAGGATAGGGGAAGCTCTGGAGAAGTCCTGGAGACGAGAATGGGAGGAGGAGATGAGGGAGCTAGAGAGCAGGAGGTCGAGCAAAGAGCAGAGCGTACGGTTTGGGTGATATTTGGAGACAAGATTGGAGATGTAATTTGGGGCAAAGTTATACATGGCTTTATATGTTATTGTTAATTTTTTTAATTTTATCCGTTGGGCAATGGGAAGCCAATGGAGGGATTGGCAGAGATGGGTGGCAGATATGGAACAGTTAGTAAGGTGGATGTGTCTGGATGATTTACTTGAGCATAATCATCAGATAATATTGCTTCATGATGTTGGTTCAGTAAACAGATGTGTGTACCTGTTGTAGACAGGTACATGAATGTGGGGCTTGTACCGAGTGTGGAGGCGCATCCATTCCACCCTCAGTACAACTGTGCTTCCTGTTGACACTGCACCTGTCAGTGCAACAGCAGAGAGTTTTGTACCTATGGGGCAGAGCCTGATGGGGATTCAGATTCAGGTTCACTCCCTCTGAGATTGACAGCAGGCAGTGGGTTGTTCCTTACCCGATAGACAGCCTGCTATTGGCTATAGAATCTGATCATTGCCTGCTGTCAATTACAAGATGGGAGCGAATGTGATGGGGAACTAGTGTTTCAGCTTCCCAATCAAGCTCCACCCACTGTAGCCTCACTGCTTGCTGGTAGGCTGACGGCTATGAAGCCAACAACGCCATTAACAACCAGTAACAGGGAGAAGACAGCAGTGGCAAATATACCTCTATGCTACACTGAGTACTGCATACTCTGTATGCCAAATTAGAGTAGGCCTTAATTACCTCCACTTTCATTATCTGTGAACTGGAGGTAATTATTTTTGAATATGGTGCATTATTTGCTCCACCTTGTAAAAGTAGCACTATGAGGAAATACCTGAATCTGCTGCATGTGTTGGTAAAATTTATAGTCCCTGCTATAAAGTGGATTTGTTATGTTGCTCAGTATTGTACAGATTAGCTGTACAGTAGATTATTGTTTTGTGTGTCAAACATGCATTTATGTAAGAAAGGGAATGTTGTTTGAAATTCTGCTCCTGCAATTTAGGATCTATTATACACTTCACAAACCTATAGGGTACACTGCAATATGCATGCTGTGTATTCTCATGCAGTATAATCCCTTAGTTCTTGCTAAATATCTGAAAACAGGACTGAGAGGGCTGATTTATTGTCCTCCCAGACATCACTAACAGCAGAACTGGCAGCATCACAGTCCTGGAAAAACCTTGAGACCAAGCAATACAAATAGAATGTTCTTTGTCATTTAAAATCATAAAATGTTTATTTATCCTACTCATAATCTATGTATTTTACTTAGTAAAAATAAGCAGTTTTTATCTGGAATTTTGCCATCATCCAAGATGAAATGGATCTGAAATCATACACTTCTTCCAATTATTTACTGACAAGTACAGACGAGATGCAAATATTAAAATATAAATTGCAATTGTTTTCCTGTCCAATTTATAGAATTAAAAAATATATCAAAAGAGCAGCTTTGCTCATCCAGCAAATGCTGCAGCTGTGTTAATGTCAGCAAATCAACTTAGGTGAACTTAACTTATTGAATGTAACTAAATATATAAAAATTGCACCCAGACAGTGCTTAGGTGTTGAAGGATACAATGGTAGCAAATTGTCCAAAAATCCTTCACATGTTCCTCTAACTACAGTTAGACAATTATGTTCTTGGCCCCACAACCATCTCCAGACTGGGGAAATCTTCCACCAACACATCAAAAAGCAAAAGAGAGAGTTCACCATTATTTAAAGAAGAATTCCAGCTATGGATATTTAATACATGGTTACACTGGTCTAGTTTGGACCAATGTAATTATGTATATACCATACCTGGCCAATGGCCCTGGAAGCTGGAAATCACTGAAGTAGATACCACTACTCACGTGATCATCACTTGTTTCCAGATCATGTGTCAAATGACTGCCCTGTGGCAATCTGAGCACAGGAGGCCAACCGCGTGGCACAGGCTCCATTCAGAGAATTAAAGAGTACAAAGCATTCTCTGATTGGATGAGGTGGAGAGGCAGGGCAGTGATGTCATTTTCACCTTCAGTGTGCATCAGCGAGGTATAGTACATACGTACTGTAGTTACATTAGTCCAAGCTGGACTAAGCTTTTGTTTGAGATGGAGCTGGTAGTCCTGATAGTGAAGATAGGAGGTGTAAGGACACAGAGTGGCACATGGGTCAGTGTAACAGGCACCACCAGCTGGTGTTTTTAGGAAGCAGATGATCGTAGATCACCAGGCAGGAACCAGAAAGGCCAATCAACATCCAGGCAGCGAGGTGCAGGAACGCAACACAGGAGTAGAGTCAGAAAACAAGCTGAGGTCACAGCAGGCAGGCAGAATTCCAAAGACAGGTCAGGTGTAATCCAAGTCGTGCATGGATAGGCAGGTATAGTAGGTGAAGGCTGAGGATAAGCAGGAACTAGGTGAAGACCTCTCAGCAATCCATTCATGTGTACATGCACGTATGTTTTGAGCACACGCTAATCTGTCTGCACATGTGTGCTAATGCCCGTTTTGCATTGAGCCTTTACTCAGGATTAAGAGCATGCACATGAAAATGAGCGTGTGACAGTCTTCTAATTCCAACATGTACTGAGCTTCTCTTACACCTTTTCTGTATGGTGAAATAACTTCAATCCAGGCAATTGTTAATGGAAACAGAACTTCCCTTTCACTTATAAAAGCTTCATCCATTTGTAGCCCATGGAATCTTACAATTCTTCCAGCATGGTTTACAGTCTCAGTCAAACTCTCTAAATGTGGTGCCTCCTGGTAGCCCCCTGCCCCATTAATTGTCATACTTCCATAAGTTCTTTAAAGTCCATAATGGTCATATGGCACAAACCTCTGTAGGGACGTGCCTACATACTGCCTTATGGAAATCATTTGGCCTTAGGCAAGCTCTGTAATGTGGTTACCTGCATCAGAGGAAACCTGGAACAGCAGTATGTTTTGGGAAAACATTAATTGCTGGTTTAGATAAAAAGGATAGGTAATAGGTAACATTTTTCAGCTATTGTTCTGCTTTAAATGTCCAGAATGCCTTTATCCCCCCTCCCCCTCCCCCTCCCCCCATAACATAAGCCTGGCTGTAGTAGAGGCTGATTCTATGCATTTTTATACTTCTGGCTTTAAAGGATAAGTTCAACTTTCGTAATATGTTACATATTCAGAGCCCCCACTCCCCAGCGCTCCCCCGCTTGGACAGCTAGGGGATCTTCTCCCTCCTCCTCTCCCCCCAGCTGTCAATAAAAATGGCCGTGCAGGGCTCTGCCCACCTGGCTGCATCACTCATTCACAGTCCCCTGTGAATGAGAAACTACAAGTCCCGGCAGCCTTAGCGGCTGTCGGCTTGTAGTTCTCAATGGAGTGTGGTGGTAGTTCATTGAGTCTTCCTTTCAGTATATCTGCTTTCCTGTACATCCCATACTGGCAAGCAGATATACTGACAGATCTGCAGGAGACCTGCATGGCACCAGCGATCTACTGATGGCTGGTGCAATGCTTTACAGGTTCCTGCAGCAAAAAATAATAAATGCACATTTTTTCACCTGCAAAAAATGGGCATTTATTATTTTTTACCAAAACGTGATCCTTTTAAGCAATGCGACACAGGGCCGTAGATTTTATTTTTTTTGGGAGGGGTCAGTTTGAATTTTTACCCCCCCCCACACACACACACACTGCTCACCCTCAAGCACTCGAGCTCTAAAGGCAGCTCATGGGGGTAACAGTTATACATGTTGTTGCACTCAGCAGACAGTAGTGCCCATAAAATGCGACTCATTTACTGCCAGGAATATACAATGTACTACATAGTTTATGTCAATGGATCTTGGGTGAGGAAAAATTACCTGGTGTCAGTAATTCTAAAAAATGCCCCACAAAAATGAGATGTGGGGATTGCCCTGGTCTCAGTTATCTGGATGGAACAGATATTTACAAACAGGTCTTGGTAAAGCCCAGTACTCATGACCCAAATATTGGCTGTATTGGCCAGCTCAACAGAAACTGGCCGACAGAAGCCAGCTTCTGTCAAATGGGCATGCTGGAAAACCAGCATCTGATCGGCATCCGATTAGTGCTGGCAGCCAATGGCTGAGAGCACTGACTAGTGTGTTCTTGAGGAGGGGGTAGTCCCCTGTCAGAACACAAAAGCTCACCTCGGAGATAGCTGTACTAACATCAGATAGTTAGTACAGCGAGCTGCACCCGCTAGGTTGAACGAAAAAAATAAATTATAGCCTATACCAGGCATAAGTGCTACTTGGCACTTTAGTCTTGGTTTACACGTTGGTAATACGTTATGTGTGCTGCAATGCTCACTGGCACCCCAACACACTAAAGCTGGCTATATATACTGAGCAAAATCTGTCCAGCTTTGCAAGGAGTGGATGAATTTTGATCCATGTGTGGCCCTCACTGCTTGACAGAAGTTGTTAGATCGACTTCTGCTGAATGGAGTTGGAAAACGTTTGTCAATCAGCAGCTACATCCAGTGTTCAGTGTATTCTGATAGGACAGAGTCTGCTGTCAGAATAAAGTGTCCCATTCCGGGGGGAGGATTGCTCCATCCACTTCATTTGTGTAGCTGATGGAATCTGTTCGCTTTTTTCATTCAATCTGCTGGCAGCCCGTTCACAATCAATCATTTGCCCTAACATAATGCAGTGAACAAGTGTGAACCCAGGCTTGGGGAGGATAAAAGCTACATTCAAGTACAACCACAGGCAAGAATCAGTAGATTCTTGGCATCGGTTGTAAAGCTGCCTGTACACACTGGGGGGGATTTACTAAAACTGGTGCACATACAATCTGGTGCAGTTGTGCATAGTATCAGCTTCCAGGTTTAATTGTCAAACCTTTACTGAACAAGCTGTAGTTAGAAGCTGATTGGTTACTATGCATAGCAGCACCAAATTCTGTGTGCACCAGTTTTAGTAAATCCCCCCCATTTTGTGTGACCAGCAATGGCTGTTAGCAACAGCTGTACAAATCAATGGTCTGTGTCACTGTTCAATTGAGTAGTTATATGTGAATAGAGCCTCCAAATGACCTTGAGTGCAGTCAGTGTGTATCCTGGGTCGAATAGCAAATGCAGTGTGTTTGCCCACACTGGCTCACGTGGTACAAAAGTACTATGCAGTGAGTTTGCAACAGTAGTGCATGCATTACTTTTGCTTAGGTGCGATTTCAGTGATTTCAGCCTATTTAAAATGAATGAGTTGAAATTGCACTGCACAGAACTACATGTGAATCACACAGGAATGTGCTGTGCGTTTTTGTGCGATCCCCAATATGAACCAACCTTTAACTCTCTGAATGCAGCAAACTATCTGCCCCTGCATGCCCATGTGAATGTAGAAGATGACTGTAAACTGGATCAGAACCAGCAGCATTCACATTGATTGCACTGTTCAACAGGTAAAAAGTTTTGGGCATAAAATTAGCTATTCTTACATAATTTTGGGGTGCTGAAAACGAAAATGACCCTAAAAAATGTTGATTGGCTCTAGTTTCCATGATTTATTCACCCATCTAATGACGTAAGCCATTCAAAATTATGATGCAACTTCAGCTGCATATTGCGCAATTGATACTGGTGACCAATAGAAAATTGCATGTATACTGAGATGATGCAATATTAGCCTTTAATTGCATCACTTCACTGCATAAAAGCTGCAGTATCTGTAGCTGATTGTAGTTCGACAGCGTCTTTACATTTCGTTTTATGCTTATATAGGCTACTCAGTAATGCCTCGAACTTGTGTGAATAAAGCAGATAATTTCTGCTATATCTGCGGTGAAATAACTTTTATCTCACAAAAAAGGAGGATAACAGGAATGATTAAGAAAGCCTACAACTTGTATTTTGGCTGCAAGATAGGAGACCAGGACAAGAGCTGGGCACCACATATATGCTGCAATTCTTGTGGGAGCAATGGTTGAATGGAAAAAAGGCATCTATGCCTTTCGCTGTGCCAATGATTTGGAGAGAGCCAACAGATCATGTTAGTAATTGTTACTTTTGTATGGTGCCTCCAATTGTAAAAGGGCTAAATAAGAAGAAAAAGTTATCTGTGCACTATCCAAATATTCCATCGGCAATACGTCCAGTTCCTCATGGAGAGGGGCTACCAATTCCTAAAGCACCAGAATCCTTCGTGGTTGAGTCAAGTGAGGAAGAACCTGAAGCGTGTAGTCACGTGCAGTTGTAAGAGATAGCCCTTACCTCGAATACAAGAGAAAAGCCAAGAGAAGCAAAACCGACACAAACTGAAGACAAAACTAGTGAGAATCCTAAGTATTAAAATGATTCAACTTAGCTTATGGCTATAATTTTTCTTGGTAATCCTATGCAATATATTATGCCATTTAGGCTTTGTTATGTAGTCAATATCACTTGCTTTATATTTGTGGAAAGACATCTATCTATATAATTATTGTGCTTTATGTAGTCATTACGCCTATAGTAGAAAACTTTCCGTTTACAGAAAAACTAGAGCCAATTGACAAATTTCATTGTTATATTTGAACTCAGAATGTGAAATTCATTAAGAAATGGATCCTTTTGTTTCCAAAACTGGCAAAAAATAAAAATTTGTTGAACAGTGTTATCAGCAGTCAGTGAGGACTCCTGTGATGTGATGTAGTTGGTCTATTGTTCTAATGCTCTCTTCCCATAGACCAAGTTCTCCCTCTTCCCTGCCATAAACTTAGGTTCGGTAATTTCTACCCTGCTTTTGCTACTTTTCAAACAGCCTGTTGCTGTGAGCTCACCTGTGTTCTCCTTGTGCCAAAGAAAGAGCCCCATACAGTAGCAGAAAAAAGACACTGAGCATGGTGGAGAGATTAATCCGAAGCAGCCTGAAGGGAGGAGGAAACAACAGCATGACAGGGACTGTCAGTGTTCCCAGCTCTGTTGATACTGGAACTGCATAAGTAGCTGGATTGAAACTGGACCCTGTTTTTTTACAAACTGTCCCTATAAGGGACAGTTAGCAACCTTGCTTATGGGGGGGGATTCAGACCCCCTAACCCTCCCTTATCTATGCCCCTGATATGGCAGGCCTGGATTTTTAGAAAGGCTACATACAACATAGCTAAAAGTGGCTTTTTTCATATTATTTTTATAGCATACAAGCATTAAACAAATTACATTTTCTTCTTCTCCTGCCCCCTTCCTTGTCTCAGCCCTGATCATACATATTACTGACCATTGTGTGACCACAAAGATGTGCAGCTGGAGAAAAGAATAATAAAATTGGTCAGTTGCACCCTAATTGAAATCTGATGCCATATCAATAAACTCTAAACACATTTGCGTACCAAAAGTAAACAACCAGGTGCCGAGAGCGCATACCCTGCACACTCCTGGCACATTTACCAGAGCCTCGTGAAAATGTCCCGATCACTGCTTGCGACCGGGACCTTCTGATCATGTGACTGCTGTGACAGCCAATCATGACAGTCACATAACCCTAGACCCCGCTCCACCTCCCGACATTACAAACCCCTAAAAGGCCAAGAGGCGCCAACACCAAGGGGTTAAAGATCATTTGCACCCATGAGAGACATTTCAGATGGAATAGATGACATATGGAATTTGTGTAACAACAGGTTTCTACTTACCTTGGTTACTGCTTTGATGATCTTCAGCCTCATGCACACAGAACACTTCTAAAGTTGTGTTTTAACCAAATGTATTTAGGCACATTTAGAATCATCATGTGCTTGGGTGTTCATTAAATATTCATTTATTCTGTCCACTGGAATGAAGGAATGTCCATAAGACTTATATGTGCATAGACAAATAGGCTAATATTGAGAGGTGTTTAGAGGCAGAAAAAAAGTAAAACACCTCTAAAAGTGGATTTTTTAATTCCCTGTGTGCATAAGTGCAAACTCTTGCCATTCAGTTTGTGTTCTAAGGAGCCACAATCCCACACCCAGGTAATAATTGTGTAAATCCTGTGACATTTAGAAAAAAAATCAGTGCCAAACGTAGGGAAGATCACCATATAACATAGTTAGTACTTTCATCCTATTTTTTTTCATCTGTTCTTTTTATAAATAGCTTAGTCTTGAGATGTGATTTTTTTTTCTCTCATTTTTTTCAGGTTTCTATTTCACAGCTTTGTTGAAGTGTAAGATTTCACAGCTATTAATCAGCTATTTTAAACAGTGAAACTGATAAAAATTGACAACTTTAAAACATGTCATTCAGAATTTATTTGGATTCCATTTTGTGTATTATAAGACTGATGAAAATGACTGAAGGAATTTCTGCTTTTGACATTGTTGTATAGCATACCTAGGTATTCATAGATCAAAGCCAGAAATGTGGACAAGCACTGGTGGCAAACACAACCAACTACCCTTTCACAGTAGGCTCAGGGACTGATCACCAACAAGAGAGCTAGGTGGGTTCCTGGGGCCTAGTTAGCATCCAGTGGACTGGTTCTTATATGGCTAAGGCTAAATTAAAGGGGAGAGAGGACTATGGCAACTTGTGCTTCATTGCCATCTTCCTTCCTCAGCAGACATAGATCTGGGGACCAAAAATACAACCCTACATACCTCTCTTTTATTTATTTATTTCAGGTACTTGTATAACGCGGTCAATTTAGACAGCTCTTTACATATATATTGTACATTCACATCAGTCCCTAACCCTCAAGGGGCGTACAATCTAAGGTCCCTAACTTACATTCATACATACACATATTAGGGCTAATTTAGACAGGTTCCAATTAACCTACCAGCATGTCTTTGGAGTGTGGAAGGAAACCGGAGTACCCGGAGGAAACTCACGCAGGCACAGGGAGAACATGCAAACTCCAGGCAGCTGGTGCCGTGGCTGGGATTCGAACCAACAACTCTTCTATACAGTCACTACCTCAATCTGCCAAGCTAAAGTGGTGAAAATAGAGAAGAGTGCTGTAATGATCCAGCACTCAGCACATCATCGCTGTCACATTGCTTTCCTCTACTATTACAGTTTAAAGTGACACTAAAGCTTAATTTTTTTTAAAATAAAAAATATGTTATACTTACCTGCTCTGTGCAGTGCTCTGAGCAGCTCTGATCCTCTTCTTTGTGGGTCCCTGACGACGCTCCTGGGTCCTCCCCTCAAGTAGTGTCCTCATTGGGATTGGGGAGGACCGTTGCACATAGAATGCATGAAGGTAAAACACCTTGATCCTTTAGAACCACTTTAAACCTTTAAAAGGATAAGGAAGTTACATCACATTGACAAGAAGTGTCGAATCCGTGTTGTAAAGAAATGCTGGTCATTGGATCTGAAGTCTACTGAGAGAAGTGGTTGGTGAGGGAGTTGTGAGTTTTATATCTACAGTACTGTGCAAAGGAAATGGTGTAAAGTAAGAATGCTTTCAAAAATATATATTTTATTGTTTATTTTATCAATTTACAATATGGAAAATGAGTGAACAGAAAAATCAAATCAGGGTAATATGTAGCTGCATAACTTAGGTTTTTTAGATTCTAGTTACCAATCACTACTTCAGAAAAGCAGTTCAGAACAAAACGGCTTCTTGCACTTATCCTCAGCAACCCTCTCAGTGAAGTCCAGGATAGCTCTGGTACCACAATCAAACAGCTGGAGGGATCCAGACCCAAGGACTAAAGTGCCCCATCATGGGAATTGGAATACTCTGTTAACAGTTGGGGAGAGGTTCTCCACATTAGCTGGGTCTTCTGGAGATGCTGCATTCTATTAGTCTCCAGCCCAGCTATCTGCACGCCAGTTCTGACAGTGGAGGGCATCTCATCTGGCTGCAGATCACTTGCCCAACTATCACAGCCTCATTAGATTTGGCTTCTCTTTGTTGCTATAGGAGGGAAGCTGAGGAACTTAGTTTCCTTGGGTGTGTCCTGGAACCCAGGGAGCTATAAGAGATGGAGATAAAGGAGCGTGTGTCTTCATCTGAGCACAGAGAGTAAATGGGCACTCTTCTACAGCACAATGGGAAACTTCTAAATCAGACATCATTGTCAGGATCCAGAGAGACAAATGCAAATGTCATTGTGACCTTCAGCTCCAGTAATAGATACTTGGGGGCAGTCTTGAATATATTTAATGTCATACATTATGTCACCTGTGTTTGTTGCATTATGTTTGTTTCCCTCTCCCTCCCTCCCTCCCTCCCTCCCTCTTTGTTTCCCGCTCCCTCAACCTCCTAGCGATCACGGAAACCTGGATCCAGCCCACTGACTCTACCTCCCCTGCTGCACTCTCCTACGGAGGTCTCACCTGGACCCACTCACCCAGGCCTAACGGTCGTAAAGGTGGTGGGGTTGGTCTGCTCCTGTCACCGCAGAGCACCTTCCGAGTCCTCCCAAACCCCCAATCCCTATCCTTCTCCTCCTTCGAGGCCCACTGCGTCCGACTATACTCCCCAACCCCTCTGAAGATTGCTGTGATATACCGGCCTCCTGGATCCATACCCCGCTTCCTGGATGACTTCTCCTCCTGGCTACCCTTCTTCCTCTCCTCTGAGCTACCCACCATACAATCCACCACCCACTCCGACGGAAATATCCTGGACCTTGTCTTCTCCAACCGCTGCGCTCCCCACAACCTCACTAACACCCCCTTCCCTCTCTCTGACCATAACCTGATCACCTTCTCTATCTCCTCGTCCTCCAACGCCTACCCCTCCAAATGTCACACTACTACCAGCCGTAACCTCCGCAACCTTAACCCTGCCTCCCTCCACTCTGCAGCTGATCAACTCCACGACCGCATCCTCCCCCTGTCCTGCCCCGACTTGGCTTTGACCGCCTACAACTATGCGCTCTCAACAGCCCTTGACTCACTAGCGCCTTTAACCACACGCAACATCAGACCCCGACCGCTCCAGCCCTGGCAGACTGATCACACCAAAACCCTCAAATGACAAAGTCGTGCCCTGGAGCGACTATGGCGCAAAACCAAATCCCAACAAGCCTTCACCCGCTATAAATCTGCCTTCCGCACCTACACCTCCTCCCTCCATGCTGCCAAACAGGCCTACTTCTTGACCCTCATCAAGGCCCTCTCCTCCAATCCTCGCCGACTCTTCTCTGCCTTCAGCTCTCTACTCTCTCCACCCCCACCTCCACCCAGCACCTCACTCACTGCCCTTGAGATTGCCAATCACTTCAAAAACAAGATTGACACAATTCGCAAGGACATTGCCGCAACTCACACGCCCTCTCAACCCGTCCCCTCTCGCACAGCTACCCCCTTATCCCCCCTCCCCCTCGACATAACCCGCAGGGACTTCGTCGCTACTCAAACTCTCTCCAACCCCCCTCACCCTCACTCAGCTACCCCCTCATCACCCCTCTCCCACGGCCCCACCACTGCTCTGACCTCCTCTTCCACCCCACCCTACATTCCTCATACTGAAGCTCCCCCCACACTCCGCACCCTTGAACTTACTACCATCGAGGAAGTCTCCAAGATCCTCTCTGATGCCCGCCTCACCACCTGCCCCCTCGACCCTATCCCCTCACAACTCCTACGACCTTCCTCCTCCTCCATCCTACGCTCCCTCGCCCACATCTTCAATCTCTCCCTCTCCTCAGGCACTTTACCCTCCCCTCTGAAACATGCACACATCATCCCCATACTTAAGAAGCCCTCCCTGGACCCCAATGACCCGAACAACCTCAGACCCATCTCCCTGCTCCCATTTACATCTAAACTCCTCGAACGCCTAGTCTACACCCGCCTATGCTCTTACCTCAACGACAACAACCTCCTCGATCCCCTACAGTCCGGCTTCCGTCCCCTACACTCCACCGAAACTGCCTTACTCAAACTCTCCAACGACCTGCTAACCGCCAAAGCTAATGGCCACTATTCAGTGCTCCTACTCCTTGACCTCTCTGCGGCCTTCGACACAGTCGACCACCCCCTCATCCTCAAAAAACTACACTCCCTCGGCCTCAGAGATTCTGCTCTCTCCTGGCTCTCATCCTACCTGTCACAACGCTCCTTCAGCGTTACCTATAATGCTACCACCTCCCCCTCACTCCCCCTCTCTGTTGGGGTCCCTCAAGGCTCTGTCCTCGGGCCCCTTCTCTTCTCCATCTATACCTCCTCCCTTGGCCAACTCATACACTCTCACGGCTTCAACTACCACCTCTATGCCGACGACACACAAATCTATCTCTCAACCCCCCACCTCACCCCCTTGGTCTCTGCCCGAATCACACACCTACTGAGCGACATATCAGACTGGATGTCGCTCCATTTCCTTAAATTGAACCTCTCCAAAACTGAGTTTCTTGTCTTCCCCCCAGCCCGGACACCACCCCCCATTGATTTCTCCGTCACGTCCAACAACGCTACCATCAAACCCGCCCTGCAGGCCAGAGTACTGGGTGTCATTCTGGACTCCAACCTATCCTTCCAGCCCCAAGTCCAATCTTTAACAAACTCGTGCAGACTCCACCTCCGCAACATCGCCAAAATCCGCACGTTCCTAACCCCAGAAACCACTAAACAGCTCATCCACTCCCTCATCATATCACGACTCGACTACTGCAACTCCCTCCTCACTGGCCTGCCTTGCCGCTGGCTATCCCCGCTTCAGTCGATCCTGAATACGGCTGCCAGACTCATTCACCTTTCCAACCGCTCTGTCTCCGCCACCCCCCTCTGCCAATCCCTCCACTGGCTTCCGATTGCGCAACGGATCAAATTCAAAATCCTAACGCTGACGTACAAAGCTGTCCACCATACTGCCCCGAACTACATCACTGACCTAATATCCAAGTACCGCCCAGCACGCACACTCCGCTCCTCACAAGACCTCCTTCTCTCTAGTTCCCTGGTCTCCTCCTCCCATGCCCGCCTCCAGGACTTCTCCAGGGTGTCACCCATCCTCTGGAACTCCCTGCCCCAACCCATCAGATTATCACCTACTCTCCTCTCCTTTAGGCGCACCCTGAAAACCCATCTCTTCAGGGAAGCCTACCCCACCCCCTGCTAACTTGCCGACCTCCTCCACTCTTCCTACCACTCCATCCCCCACAGCTATCTCCTCCTGTGCCACCACCCCCTCCCTCCTAGATTGTAAGCTCGAAAGAGCAGGGCCCTCGATCCCCTCATGTTTTGCATTGTATTGGTATTGTTCTGTCACATGTTCTGTCCCCCTTTGTAATGTACAGCGCTGAGCGAACTATTGGCGCTTTATAAATACTGTATAATAATAATAATAATAATATGTTACAGTAAATTGTGTTTTTAGGTAGTTTATTCTTTGTTTGTTTTTGCTTGATGCTATTATTATGTGCATAGAGCTGTGTATATGGTGGCTATCTGTAAATATATTTTTTGCAAACCATGCTTTCTAATTATGCAACCATGTTCTCTTGTAAGTAAACTGATTTTTTTTATATTATGTGCTATGGTGTATAGAATGCAGTAAGTGTTCTTGTACTCCTTCTTTGTCTGGAAAATTTTTTTGCACAGTGAGGGATTTCAGCTGCTCCCTTCTCCTCTCAGACTGTAATAGAGAGAGAGCCAATGAAAAGAGCCATTAAAGGAGCCAATGACAGGGACTTTCTTAAGCAGGAGGTGCACCTGCTAAGCATTGTGGAATATATAGTCCTGAACAGAAATGGCCTGATAGGCTTATATAGAAATGGAACCGCAAAGACCAGCATGCTTAGTGACAGCAGAGTGAAGGACTCCATCTTGTTTTTCCTGAGGGAAGGCAGTCTGCATGTGGCAAACTAACAGTCTGGACCTAGCAGAGAAGTGCTTAGGGTCAGTTCACAGCATGCTGAGTTATCTGTATCAGTCAGGGGAACATCCAAACTGAGAGATGTGGACCTACAATGCAGAAGCGCTCATTGTGAGGTTACCAGAGTACCCTGTCATTTCCAGGACAATCGTTTGGGGGCCTTAGTCACAGGATCTGGTGAGAGGGATTTTGCCCACTGGCAGATGACAGGAACACTGCACACAGACAGAGACATTACACTTTGCCCATACTCACCAGGCACTGGGTTGTGTAGATAGCCCTGCTAAACAGACACAGTATCCGTGTCCTGTAGTTCTTGACCAGGTTTGCACACACTGCAACAGGGATTTTGGCCCACTCCTCCACACAGATATCCTCTAGATCTGTCAGGTTTCAGGGCTGTCGCTGAGCAACATGGAGTTTCAGCTCCCTCCAAAGATGTTCTATTGGATTTAGGTCTGGAGACTGGCTAGGCCACTCCAGAACCTTGATATGCTTCTTACGGAGCTACTCTTTGGTTATCCTGGCTGTGTGCGTCGGGTCGTTGTCATGTTGGAAGTCCCAGCCATGACCCATCTTCAATGCTCTGACTGAGGGAAGGAGGTTGTTGCTCAAAATCTCACAATAAATGGCCCCATTCATCCTCTCCTTAATACAGTGCAGTTGTCCTGTCCCCTTCGCAGAAAAGCACCCCCCAAAATATGGTGTTACGACCCCCATGCTTCACAGTAGGGATGGTGTTCTTGGGATGCAACTCATCCTTCTTTTTCCTCAAACACGACGAGTGAAGTTTAGACCAAAAAGTTCTACTTTGGTCTCATCTGACCACATGACTTTCTCCCATGCCTCCTCTGGATCATCCAGATGGTCATTGGTAAACTTCAGACAGGCCTGGACATGTGATGACTTGAGCAGGGGAACCTTTCGTGCAATGCATGATTTGAAACCATGACGGCGTAGTGACAGTGACCTTTGAAACTGTGGTCCCAGCTCTCTTCATGTCATTGACCAGCTCCTCCCTTGTAGTTCTGGGCTGATTCCTCACCTTTCTTATCATCAGTGATACCCCACGAGATGAGATCTTGCATGGAGCCCCAGTCCGAGGGAGACTGACAGTCATCTTTAACCTCTTCCATTTTCTAACAATTGCTCCAACAGTTGATCTATTTTCACCAAGCTGCTTGGCAATTGCCTCGTAGCCCTTTCCAGCCTTGTGGAGGTCCACAATTTTGTCTCTGGTGTCTTTTGACAGCTCTTTGGTCTTACCCATGGTAGTAGTTAGCGTCTGTCTGACTGTGGGGTGCACAGGTGTCTTTAAAGAGCTCAGACAGGTGCTACTAAGTTAGATTAATGAGTGGAGTAGAGGTGGACTTTTTAAAGGCACAGTAACAGGTCTTTGAGAGCCAGAATTATTGCTGTTTCTTAGGTGTTCAAATACTTCTGTTCAGCAGTGCAAGACAAATAAATTCTTTAAAAATCATACAATGTGATTTCCTGAATTTTTTTTTTAATTCTGTCTCTCAGAGTGGGAATGCACCTACAATGTGAATTTCAGACCCCTCCATGATTTCTAATTGGGAGAACTTGCAAAATTGCAGGGTGTTCAAATACTTCTGTTCCTCACTGTAAGTGCACCAATGAAAGTGGCTAGCTGAAGATCCCAAGATTCATCCTGTTACCAAGAGACTGAAGTTACAGGTGCCATACGGGCACGCGCATGCGTATTCAGGCCTCTATATTGCATAGTGTGTGAGGGAATAGCTTTACCTAGGAAATTAGCTATTAAGCATCAGTTGGGTACAATGTTTGCCTATTGGGCTTGTGGTGTCAGGGGTTAGAAGGGAGAAGTCTAAAACAACAGAGAGTCATTCTTTTGCTCTCCTCCTGTTTGGACATCATAGAGCCAAATTTATGTAAAGTGGTTTAGACTCACTTTGAGGTTGCCATTTAAGTGTTTGCCTCTGCTCTTGGGGTTATTCACGGTTGGAATCCCCTGAAAGCAGCCTGAGTGTAAAAGTGAGCTATATTGCTTTCGGTCACAGTATTTGTTGTTCTCTTGATTCACCTAATGCATACCTGTTGTTAATGTTTATTACTTCCCATAGAGGTCTTACAGTAAAGCTGATCTCTGTGTTTTATTATAAAGTGTGTGCTTTTCATTGGTCCTTGCACTTACACTATTGCCAGGTGTGTTGGTTGAGGCTGAGACAGTTCTTGGGGTTGAGCGGCAGAGTGGCGGAGTGAACAAACTTAAGCAGCCCCTTCGGGGGTATCACTACACAATATAAAACAATGTAAATAAAAATGTCTTCTTTGTTACCAGTGTGATTTACGCATTATGATCTTTACTCTGATTTGAATATGTTAAAATTGCGTGTGTAGGAGAGTGATAAGCAGAGGTGCTCAGAGTGTGAACAACCTCTAAAGAAAGTTGAAGAAGCTATACTCTGTTATGGTGTTCAGGAAAATACAGAAGGTGGAAGAGATTACAATCTGTTAAAGCAGCCTCTCCCAACTTTTATACCCCACAGGAATCCTTGAATACATTTCAGGTCTCAGGGAACCCCTGGTAAGATTAGTCTATCGATGGTTATTGGTAAAATGACCCTTACGTTGGTGTTGACAAGGGGGAAGAATGCCCTCCCTTACAGGGGTGTCTAGAATGACACCCTTGCAGTCATGTTGTCAGCTCTGCCAAGTGAAATTGGACCTAGAACTATGCGGGTACCATCAAATGGGGGTCAGTTAGCCACAGCCCAAGAAAACCTTAGTTACCCATAGGGTTACATGAAATTCCCATAGAAAATATGGAAGAGTTTACAATCTATTAGAATATATTGTGTGCTATTTTTCTTATATTGAAATACAGTATGTGATCACGGTATGTATCAGGACCGTGACCTGCTGGGGTCTAGAGCTGCTAACCTGCATAGGACCTTGTTTAATCATAAACCACTTCTACAAAAGTCTATATTACAGTGCTATGGTGTTGGCACAGTTCCCCACATTACTGTAAATGAGTGCAAGGCACCGTAGCGACCCATCCTCATCTTTCCCTGGGGCAGTCTATGTAACCCTTCACTCAAGGGAAGTGCAAGTCAGCAGACTCTATAAGGGACAGTGGGGGAGAAGAGATGACTATTACAGCAAGAGCTGCATTTTTCATTTTTGGAGCTGCTGGGGACTTTTTGTTTTTTATTTTTTTTTGGTGGTGGTGGGCTTTAATTTGTCTGCTTTGTGTACATACTGTCCATAAAGGTGGCAATCCTGAACCCCTTGAGAGGTGGTTTTCGGACAACAAAAAGACAACAAAAGCGTTCCTGCCTGCAACTTGGGGATTCTATTAGAATAGTTGGCATGTGTTAGTCTCCCTTGGTTGAGAAGAACATTTATACATAGTTAGTCTGGCTGAAAAAAGACAAAAGTTCATCCAGTTCAACCATAAAAAAAAAAAAAGTTATAATCCCATACCAACAGTTGATCCAGAGGAAGGTAAACACCCAGCAAAGCATGATCCAATCTTCTCCTGCAGGGGAAAAAATTCCTTCCTGATCCCCCAAGAGGCAATCAGATATACCCTGGATCAACTTTACCTATAAATGTTAGTATCCAGTTATATTATGTGTATCTAGGGAAGAATCCACACGTTTTTAAAGCAATCCATTGAGCTGGCCAGAGCCAACTTTTGTGGGAGTCTATTCCACATTTTCACAGCTCTTAGAAACCTTTCCGTATTTGGAGATTAAATCTCTTTTCCTCTAGATGTAAAGAGTGCCCCCTTGTCCTCTGTGATGACCTCAGGGTAAATAACTCTACACCGAGTTCACTATATGAACCACTGATGTATTTATACATGTTGATCATATCACCCCTTAATCTCCTCTTCTCAAGAGAGAATACATTCAGTCCCACTAATCTTTCCTCATAGCTGAGCACCTACATGCCTCTTATCAGTTTAGTTGCCCTTCTCTGCACTTTCTCTAGTTCCCCAATGCTCTTTTTGGAAACTGATGCCTAAAACTGAACTTCATATTCCAGATGAGGTCTAACTAATGATTTGTACAGGGGTAATATGATATCTCTCTCTCTGGAGTCGATACCTCTTTTAATACAAGAGAGGATTTTGCTTGCTTTAGAAACCGCAGCTTGGCATTGCATGCCATTATAAAGCTTGTGATCTACCGGAGCTCCCAGATCCTTCTCCACCATTGATTCCCCCAGTTGTACCCCCCCTAGTATGTATGATGCATGCATATTCTTAGCCCCCAAGTGTAGAACCTTACATTTATCAACATTAAACCTCATTTGCCACAAAGATGCCGAATTAAACAGTGCATTGAGGTCGGCTTGTAAGTTGAAGACATCTTGTAAGGACGTTATTCCACTGCAAAGCTTGGTGTCATCTGCAAAGACTGAACTGGGATTTTTAATCCCAGACCCTAAATCATATACAACATTTTCTCTTCATGATCACTGTGCTTGAGTTCCAAAATGGAAATTGCACCCTCTTTTTGTCTAATTCTAGGCTTTTTTATAGAATTAACTGAGAATTAGGGGCAATTAAGGAAGTCACATGACTGTGATGGCAGGTGTAGGGCAGAACTGGAGGATATAACGTGTGATGTAAGCCGTAAACAGAAGTGATAAGGGAGCTGCGGCCCCGCTGTTTGTTTTTGTACAAAGCAATCTTCTTTTTAAACATTGTAAATTCAAATTTACAGTAATTAATAAATTACTTTTATTAAACTTACTACACCATGAGGGGTCCCTCTGTTATGTGAGTTGATCAGTAGAAGTGGGACCTCGACCCCCGACCTCCTAAAGGGCCATACACCAGGATAATTGGAAAGACCTAAAGTGGCACTATAAGGAGGAAGGAGAAAAGGAAAGTCAACAGTATAGAGCCTGGGAATAACCCCCTTGAAGGGGAAAGCTAATTTTGACCTAGTTTTTAGTAGGTCGATAAATGAAGGTGAGCACATTGGTGGAAAGGTGGTGGGAGTCACTATATGTAATGTAATATATATTTTAAAGACACTGAAGGTGGAAGTGGTCTAATATATAATTACATCAAAGGAAGATCATTATACTCAGAGACTGTTTGACTTTATATGAATATTTGTGTGAAAGTAGGAGTAACACAGTGGCACAACACAATTGTTGGATATTTATGCTTAGAGTCGGTTGAAATAAGAAATGCACAAGAGAGATTATCATCAATATTTTCATGTGAGTTTATCTATATGAATTAATAGGGTTTATTTGTATCAAATATTTTTTTATTATTTTATACACTAGAGGAGGAGTAATTTGAGTGTACATAAAAGGTGCAACAAAATTGTTTTATAGGTTATGTTAGAACATTTGTGACTTCCTTGTTGAAGCCTGTAACTAAACCGGGCAGATTTCTTTCCTTAATACCTTTATCTTTGTGATACCAGAACAGAAAACAAGTGAAATGGGCATCAATGGGAAAGGCAGACATAGGTATCAACAAAAACATGACAAATGTTTCTTTGGCCTCACTCTACATTACTTTCTGTGACACCTAAACCATAAGTGAATCTCCACAATGCCAACAAAGACAGTAGTAAAAACATGATAGAGGTTCTAACCCTGTTGCTCTCTACCCCAAGCAAAAACAAATAGTTTGTGTTGGCCTTTAAACCTAAAATGATGCAAAAATATGTGAACACTGATGTATAATTTAACTTGTAAGTAGCAACTCTGTAATGTGGCAATGCTGGCATCAGACAAGTTTCATGATTATTTATTGTTCATTACAGGATATTGGAAAAACGACAGACACATGGGGAAACGATCGAGCTTACAGAAGAAGGGAGGCCTGTGATAAAAACAGAGAAGAGCCAGCCTGTAGTAGACTGTACGTGTTTTGGACTGCCCCGTCGATATATCATTGCCATCATGAGTGGATTGGGGTTCTGTATATCATTTGGCATCAGATGCAACCTTGGAGTGGCCATCGTTAGCATGGTGAATAATAACACAGTGTACAAAGGGAACAAGCTCGTTATGGAGGTAAGATCCTTTATAGAGTCTTAAAGACTCTCTAAATGCTCTTGGTTAGTATTAAAAATGCACCAGCCAATACAACAGTGTCTGGAACATGACCTTTGTGTCTTCTTCTTGCATTGATCTGATTCTTTGTAATGTTTGTGAGAAGACCATCCAACATCCTTCCAGGCAAGCAGTCTGCCTGGCTCCTGAGGCTGGGGGAGGGACAGAAGAGCATTCAGCAAAGAAAGTGTTTCTCATTTAGAACTTCAATCTATGTCCATTGATCAATGCAGGGTCAACACAAAGGCACACAGAAAACAATCTTTTTCTATGTTTCCTGTTTACATCATACAGGTGTGTTTTGGTGCACAAAAATGGCGCATGAATACATTTTTACACAACACACAGTGGGAGTCATTTGATTCCCTCATTCATACTAAGCAGCGTGGATGGCCACATCTCCCCTGCCTCCTATTGTATTCTGACAGCTGGCGCATGCTGTGGCTGAAGCAACGCCAGAGGGCTACCCATGGTTAGAATTTCAGCCGAATAACTGTAATCATTCAAGCAACTTCAATTCTAACACTGTATGGCCAGCTTTAAGCAAGAAGTCAACAGATACACTTGAAGCGATTTAAATCCCAAATATGAAGTAGCTTTCTTAAATTGTCTTTTACAGTGTTTATATGGTTATTATTTTTGGTTTGTTTGTTTGTTGTAATGATATAGGTGTGTTTTCATAGAAACTTGTATTTTGTACAGAAACACAGGTGCTGCAATTGTTGATCTGTTTCTTAGAATACAAGTTGCCTGGTTGTCTATAATGCTAAGTTCACACTGTAATACGGTGCTGGAAACCCATGATCCATGCACATTTCCAACACTGCCTTCAAAATGTGATGCAGTTGCGATCTGTGTAAGGAGAGTGCAAAATCCCCCCCCCCACCACCACCAGCTTTACTCTTTCAGCAAAAATCCCCACTCTCTCTCCCTCCCAGAACAAATTCCCTCTCTCAATACAAATCTTCTCCCCCCTTCCTTAGCACAAGTCCTCCTCCACCCACCCCAAATCCCCAGTCCCAGCTCAGTCCTGCTTTCTTTCCCATCCTAGCACTTATCCCTACACCCCTCAATTCCCCCTCCTCACACAAATCCTCTTCCCCTCCCTAAGGGCCAGTTCACACCAGCACGCAGTACTGAAAACCCACGTTCAGTGTGCATTTCCCACACCATATTCAAAATGCACTGCAGTTGCGATCTGCAGTGGGTGTCAATGTTAATTTAATGATCTGCCAAATGCAGGTTGCATATGCAGTGCATCTGCCTGGACCCAATCACATGTGTAGCACTACCCCCTTGGGTGTTGCTGTTGATTTGGGTCCACCTATAGTCATGCGCAGCCAGGCAACCCGCATTCTCCACACAAACTTGCACCCAGAGTCAGAGAATCAGTCCTTGAGCCTTGGTTTTGTTATTTATTGAGGGGGGTTGAATTGGGATAGGATAAGGGGGTATAGGATGCTGAAGGGAACTGATAATTGAGGACAAACTGGAACCATTCACAAGCTTCTCTTCTACAACACAGTCTCTGTTGGAGTTCTAACCAGCATCTGCTTGTTGTACCACCCCAGACCCTAGATGAACTCTTCACCCAGCAATCTGGAGACTTTTCCTGAGGAGGGGATCTGGCTCCTGTCCCTTTTTTTTTTTTCTATTGTTAAACTGGATGGACTTCTGTCTTTTTTCAGTCAGACTAACTATGTAACTATGAACAGTCACTAGTTAGGGCTAATCAGGTTTCCCACTGGAGTGCTCCTTCCCCTATCTGCCCAGGCGGTGCAGGTGTACTCACTCAAATTCTCTCCTGTACTGCTTGCAGGTTGGCTGTTGCTATCAGTCCTATCAGATGGGCTGCTCCTTCCCTGCCATACAGGTGGTCCTCGCTCAGGAGGCCAGTGAGCTTTGAGTTTTCCTCCTTTCTAGCTCCAGGCTCACAGGCAGGCCCCATCCCAATAGGCCTTCTGGCAGCCTTCCTCCTTCAGCCTCAAATCTTCCTAATCCTTCTTCCACCCGACTCTCCACACTCCTGCTTCTGAGCAGGCTCCATCACTTTTAAGGGAGTCCCAGCCCCTTGCCAAGCCTTCTGTTGGGGTTTGGTTGATGTCCCTCAAGAGTGCAGCCAGCTACTCCTCAGATCCACCCATTGCCAACAAGGCCCTCCTCCAAAAGCCTCAGAGTAGGGGAAAATTCCAAAGGGGCTGGCCTTCAGAGTTTCTCAGCCCTGACCACAATTTGACCCCTCTGGCTATTACACCTGAGCTTCTAACCAGCTCCTGTCTAACCATTAGGATCTAGCTCCCCCTAGCTAAACTAGGAGGGTGCTACACATGGTGCAAAAGTCCCATGCGATCCAGGTGCAGTGTGTTTCCAACAGTAGTGCATGCACTAATTTTGGTGTGATGCAGTGTGATTTGAATGCATTCAAAATGAATGGACTCAAAGTGCACCGCACTGGATTGCATGTCAATTGAACAGGAACACGCATTGTGTCCCTGTGCGATTCATAGTGTAAACCGGGGTTAAGTACTTTGTGATCCACTGATCAAAATAAGTGTGCAGAAAGTCAGAATACAGTCAGAACTCATTTGTAGGCATTTTCTAAGCCAGAGCCAACACAAACAGTGAATCCATTAACCACTAGGTGACCGCCCACATGGCATATACTGCGACAAGGCGGCCCCTGTGCGCAGGATCATGTATATAAACGTGATCCTGCATTTCTGGGTAGGTGTCAGACTCCGCCTGGCAGTACCTCTAGCAATCCACAGGACAGGATTCCCCAGAGCGCGAAGTCTAAGCCCCAGTCTGCTTATTCACCAGGGCCCCTGATGGTGGGGATAGACTTGGAGCAGACAGTGACCAGGTTGCGGCCCCTGAGTACATCTGCCGGTGGTAGAGGGATCAGCCAGAGGTATATACTGGTAGAGAGCCTGACGTGAAGAGGCTGATAGGCCTGAGCAGTGGTGACTGAATCCGTGCAGGACGGATGGATGGCAGAGTAGCAAGCATGGTCAGACAGGCCGGGTTGGTAACAGTGGGGACAGCGCGGTACAAGGCAGCAGGCAAAGAGTAGTCAGGTCACTCGCCGGGTTCGGTAGCAGGAGTTCAGATCAATAGGGATATCCAGGAGAGTAGTCAAAACGAGCCAGGGGTCGGAGCAGGAGATAGTCAGCAACGGTCAGGATCAAGCAAGGTCGGCAACAAATCAATCAGCAGATACACAGGAACAGGGTAAATAGACCATATGGCAACCAGTGTCTGTGCAGAGCTGATTTAAATAGTGCGCCCTGCGCTTTCATTGGTGCCAGGCGCGCAACCGCGATCACGAATGCGCGAGCGCAATTGCCGCCGCGGGCGCCCAGGTCCTAGTGCCTGCTGATTAGGGCGCATTGGAGTTCTGCGCAGACCCGTGCGCCGTCGTACTGTACGACCTAATGTGTGCCCACCATTAGAAGTGGGTGGATGCAGGGCAGTATATTCTAATGGTGGGCATAACACACACTTTTTCTGGCAGAGATATATTCTCTTTTTTTTCATTCAGCCCACTGGCTGCATACAAGAAAAAAAACATAGCATATATACCCAACAAGGACCAGCAATGTACTGGTACATCCCTGGTCTTTGAATGGTTATACCAGGATGATGCCTACAGCTGCAGACATCATCTTGGTATCGTTTTTTTTCAGCCGGCGATTAGCTTTCATGTAAAAGCAATCCTAGTGGCTAATTAGCTGCTGGATTGCTTTTACAAGCAGCGGGAGATGGCAGCCCCCCACTCCCACGCCATCGGGGGAACCTGAGAATGCAGCCGTTGTTTCTGTCAGCTGACCATAGAGCTGATTGGAGACCGGAATGGTGCCAATCATCTCTATAGTCTAGAAATCGGAAGCTACAAGCATTTCATCACTTCAGTTTTGCAGGATATAAACAGCACCGTTTATAAACTGAGAAAGCATCTGATCACACTGATCTTGGTTTGATTAGATAATGTAAGGACAGAGGAGATATCTAGAGTCTGATAGACCCCAGATTTCTCAAAAAAGAATATATGACAATGCCAATTGAAGTCATAGGGGATATTTGCATACCCTGTGATAGCATTAAAAGTGATAAAAAATGAAGGGGACAGTGCGAAAATAATTTAAAAATTCAAAATAACTTAAAAAAAAAAGCACCCTCGCCCCCCCCCCCTTCCCCCCGCGCACGCAGGTATGCAAACAGCAGTTGCACCATGCATATGAGGTATCGCCCTGAACGTCAGATCAAGGGCAGTAATTCTAGCACTAGACCTCCTCTGTAAATCTAAAATGGTGGCTTTTAAAGGCTTTTAAAGTGTTGCCTATGGATATTAAACATGTATGCAGTTTGTCGCCATTGAACGGGGCATGCGCAGTTTTAAAGCATGTCATATCTGGCATCTATATACTTGGCATACTATCCTCTCTTATATTTTACCAAATAATTGTTTGTGTACATTAAAAGTAAAAAAAGTGTATTTTTTTTACTGTACGTTTGAAAAATTGCTGCGCGAGTACTATGTGACATAAAAAATTGCAGCACCCACCATTTTATTCACTAGGGTGTTTGCTTAAAAAATATATATAATGTTTGGGGGTTTAAATTAATTTCCTAGCAAAAAATGCTGATTTTTTTTCAAGTGAACAATATGTGTCAGAAAAGGCTTGGTCTTCAGGTAGTTAGAAGAGTGAGTGATGTGTGGCATAAACTTCTAATGCTGGGCATAAAACGCCCCCACCCCAAAAACGACCCCTTTTTGGAAAGTAGACATCCCAAACTATTTTCTGAGAGGCATGTTGAATCAATAGAAGAATTTATTTTTTTACCACAAGTTTTTGGAAAATGCCCAAAAAAAATATTTTTTTTTACACAAAATATTCACTTAAATAATTTATTGCTCACACATACCATGGGTATATGTGGAATTACTCCCCAAAATACATTCTGCTACTTCTCCAGAGTATGGGGGTGCCACATATGAGAGACTTTGCAGCGTCCCCAACCATATCCTTCGGTCGATGCCGGCATCCATCTTCTGGGTTCTGTTCCCTGTGAGCGTCGGTACATACGGGGGGTGGAACCGGTGGGAATTTAAAAAATGTAAAAATTTGACATTCACTCAATACACTAAAATCTGATAGTATTACATTCCTGTATCAAACCATTTCACATACATTTTGTCCCTAGTGCTTTGTCCGGCGCCCTGCCTGCATTTTTACTGTTCTTTCTGCCTGGAAACTGAGAAACGTCCATGGCATCTAAAAAGCGTCCCTTTAGGTCAAAAGTGGTTGTAGACCGGCTAGAGAACAGCGATAGTAAATTAGAACCACTTGCAGAATTGAGTGATAGTGATTTGTGGGGAAATTCGTCATCAGACACTGAAAACGATTTTGTGACTGAGCTCAGTGATGTGCGAACTTGGCGCTCTTTTAAATTTCAGTGTTTTTGGCTTGATTACATTATTGAATTAAATTTATTATATTATTATTTTTATGATTATTTATTATATTATAATTTATGATTTTGTGTATGAAATTTTATCATAACCGGGATGTTTACTAGACTCTTGTTCGGACAGATTTCAGTGAGTTATTCCTACGAATTACAGGCCTACAATAAAAAAAAACATATTTCCATTGAAAATAATGTACCGCTTTGAGCACAGAAATACTGACATAATCAGACTGCCAGGGAGGTTAAACTAGTGCAGTGCTTTATATAAAACAAATAGCATGAATTGCAGTATCTATACCTTAGTTTGTAGACACTATAACTTTCACACAAAGCAATCAATATACAATTATTTGGATTTTTTTTACCAAAAACATGTAGCAGAATACATTTTTGGCCTAAATTTATAACTAACTTTGAGCTTACTATATATTTTTTATAGCCGAAAGAAAAAAATATAGATTTTCTTCAAAATTTTTGGTCTTTTTTTTGTTTATAAAAAAAAAGCGCACAGGTGATCAAATACTACCGAAAGAAAGCTCTATTTGTGTAAAAAAAAAGGGAAGTAAATTTCGTTTGGGTACAGCATTGCATGACCGCACAATTATCAGATGAATTAGTGCAGCGCCGAGTAGCAAAAAGAGGTCTCTGGAGGGCAAGTGGTTAAAGCACGGCAGCCATATAATTGGCAGCCTCTATGTTCTCCTACTACAGGTTAGCTGTAAAATGATTTTGGCTGAGGACTAATATCAGCGCTAATACATACAACAAACCAGTGCCTACAATTTGTTAAGCAGTCGTTGCAACACACAAGATTATGATTTTGTATTATTATTAACTTCTTAAAGCTCTGCAATTTTAATGATCTATGTGGACAGACCACAGCGGCTTTTGCTTTTGTATTATAGTGAGGCTGACAAAGGATGAACATTCCACAACAATTTATTCATGTACAGCTATGTATTCTGAGGAAAATGAACCACTTGAACTTCAGAAGGTTTCACCCCCTAGCATTTTTTGCTATTCAGCACTGCTCTGCTTTAACAGACAATTGCTCAGTCATGCAACACTGTATCCAAATGAAATTTATATAATTTTTTTTCACACAAATAGAGCTTTTTTTTAGTGGTATTTGATCACCACTGGATTTTTTATTTATTATATAAACGAAAAAAGACAGAAATTTTTGAAACGAAACAAACAATATTTTCTACCTTCTGTTATAAAACATATCAAATAAAATAAAGTTTCTTGATAAATTTAGGCCAAAATGTATTCTGTTGTATGTCGTTGCTAAAAATGGTATATATACTGGAATTTAAGCAGCTCTAGACGCTATAATAGTATTGGCGGTGGCCAGCAACTTATAGTGTGACTGTGAAAGTGTGGGAGGCACTGACGTCGCTAGTGACACTATTACAGTGATCAGTGATAATACTGTACACTGTACTAATGACCTAGTTCCCTGGTCTCCTCCTCCCATGCACGCCTCCAGGATTTCTCCAGGACGTCACCCATCCTCTGGAACTCCCTACCCCAATCCATCAGACTCTCACCTACTCTCCTCTACTTTAGGCGCACCCTGAAAACCCACCTCTTCAGGGAAGCCTACCCCACCCCCTGCTAATTGCCGACTTCCTCCACTTCTCCTACCACTCCATCTCCCACAGCTATCTCCTCCTGTGCCACCATCCCCTCCCTCCTAGATTGTAAGCTCGAAAGAGCAGGGCCCTCGATCCCCTCGTGTATCACTTTGTATTGTTATTGTACTGTCGCATGTTCTGTCTCCCTTTGTAATGTACAGCGCTGAACGAACAGTTGGCGCTTTATAAATACTATATAATAATAATAACTAATAGGTGACTGGGTGATCAGAAGGACAATCAGGGCGTTAACTGTGTGCCTAATAAGTGTATGTGTGCTGATTTTAATCACAGAATCTGGCTGTCTTTTTTCCCTGAACTCAGAGCTGAATTCAGGGAGAAGAAACAGATCACTGTTCTGTGAGTTTGTAAACACAGAACTCTGCTGTGATTAGCACAGATCAGCAATGGGTTTGCACATGCGCGCCCGAATACTAGTAAACAAGTCATGATGTGTGGGTCCGTCGCTGAGCCTGGAGCTGCTGTCTGAGTGGTAAGTGGTTAAATGCTGACAATGAACATTCCAGAGTAGAAACAGTATATATGTACAGCACCTGTATGTAATATGTATGTAATGCAACCTGTATGTCATCTATCATTATAATTATGTAACAATGACAAAAGGAGTGGAGTCAGCATGAAAAAGCACAATTCCAAATACTGATTTTGTTCCTGTACCACTCCAGCAGTGTCTGACGTAGAGTTGCCACCTATCCAGTAAGCGCATGATTTCTAGTTAACAGGAAATAAATCATAAGGATAATATTTTTACAAAAAAAAAAAAAAAAAGAATTCACATCATATGCTTTTACTCCCCAGTTCCCAGGCACAAAGCCAGTCTGTGACAGTAATAGCTATGGTTACGGTGATGTCCTCTGCTGCACTCCAAGAGTTGCTCACGCAGCTTACCATTAAGTTTGGAAATGTGTTCCGGTCACTACTGGTAGGCCAACAGCATACCCTTCCTATACAGCAATAGCGGTTATCTTACCAGCTGCTGTTATGGTGAAAGTGGGGAGCAGTGAACTGAAATTGTCTTTAACTGGTTTTGCAGCAATCTCAGTGTTATACTGTATGTAATCCATTTATTCTGTACTGTTACTGTAGCTTTATAAAGAGGAAAATTAAGGATATGGTCAAATCCAAAAATCTTGATTTTGGCCCCTCTGACTGTACTGTTAAAATCACATTGGATTTGAATGAAAATAAGGGCCCTTATCCTTGTGTGATAGCTTTGGAAATTGAGCCTAATGTCATTATTTTAAAACAATTGTTTTTTTTTTAAGATAAATTTTACCAACCCTAAAAATTTTGAGTTTGGTAAATCAATGTGTCTTGTTTATCCCAGTAGCTTCAGGCATTCTGTACTCTTCCCTATGTACTGCTAACATTATGAACCCTTGGCCAGAACAGCCCCTGGCTTCTGACTATTTTTTTTTCCAATAAAGCAATTAAAAATCAGACATTTATTTGTCTATGCTCCTGAATGCTGAATAATGAAGAATGGGAAAATAACATTATACCTACAGCCTATCGAACTTAGTCATGGATACAAGGTATAAAAAAACTCTACTATTTAAACCTGTCATAAGAGCAAAATGATGTGCTATTGGCCTCTTCTAAAAATGTTAATTTCCTGACTAAGGTCTGGGGTGTGGTGGCAGATCGCAGACCAAAGGATCCTGAGGAGCTGACCAGGGGTTTCTGGTACAGTTCAGATTTATCACTCAAAAAGAAAAGTGAGGGAGGCGTGAGAGACCTTGTAGTGTAACATGTTAATTAAAAAACAAAAATGCAGTGCTTCCACAATAAAAGGAAAAAAGATCAAAATGGACTTGCAACTGTTGAGGCTGCGGTCACCTAGCTAAGGGAGAACATGTAGCCTTTCCTAGAGCACGGGTGGAGAAAACCTGTCTCCACACAGGGTCAGTGTGGTTGCTCTCTATGCCTCGGGCATTCCCATCCTGGGTGCTGTTTGGGGGTTCTCAGGTGGATGTACAAGGTTTTAGAAAGAGTCAGCGCAAAAGGTGTGCTAAGGGAGTTCGACTGGCAGAGGCGACCAATTTGGTTGTTCAAAGAATAGGCACAAGTCATCTGCTTTATTAAAACATCCAATTACTATATTTCACCAAATAAAACCAGTTTTGTGGCTTTAAATTGCCACTTTCTCAGTTTAAGGTGATAAAATTGGTTATTGTGTGTACTCTCCAGCACTTCAGGAAATTAATAGCCAAATGAAAGCCAAGGGGACTAGCACAGAGGCGACCAAAAGATGATGCTTCAGGGGTGCAGCCCTCCTCAGACGGGGAGATCAACCACTAGATAAAGAGTAAATAGGTGGCGCACACACCTTTGAATAAACCTTGGATAATGCACTAGCTGTGTGCACCACCTGTTTACTCTTTATCTAGTGATAAAATTGGTGTCTAATATCAGCTGGTAGTGAGATCTACTTGTGAAATATTCTTTATTGGCCACTAGGTGGAATGTAGAGATTGTGGCAGTGAAGTCGTCTAGGTGGATCACATGTAGCAGTAGACTCAAAGAAGGTTAAATAAGGACACTGGATACACACTAATGCTCTCTCTTGACAAGAGAGTATTACATACAGACTTTTTTGGTTATTTTGTTCTCCCTATTTTTTTTAAAAAAAGCCTTTATTAACAACAAAATATGGCAAAAAAACCTATCAAAGGAAAAATGTGATTTATATTTTCAACCCATTTTTGTTTATTTTTTTTTGTATTTTTATCACATGATGTGTGGTTATGATTAGTAATCATAGTAAAAATGTGCAAAAAAATGAAAAACGTAGAGTAATCCTTTTTTTAAATGTTTTTTTTCCTTTTTTTAAACTGTATTTTACTGTTCTATATATCTGTTAAGAGGCATCAAATACACTAAAAATGTCTACAGTGTACTGTTTAGGTGCTATTTTCACAACTATTGCCTAAAACACCCCAACTAACAATAAACAACACCTAACAACAGAACTCTCAAAACATTAATGAAAGACACATAGGAGCCACTCAAAGCCTGAAGGCTCAGATTTGGTTGTGCACCCCTCATTTGAAAACGTGACACTGACTTAGGAAAGGGGGAATATACCCATGCTAGCAGAGAAGGTAGTAATAAGATAGAAGTGAATTTGGAACGTAAAAAGATATTCCTTCCCATTTACTGCAAAATACTGTAAAATAGTTTTAAGGCTGGCAGGTGTGATACTGCATGAGGCATACAGTGATATATCTTGAATTAGTAAGCATGTCTTATACTTGCCTGTGTTTTGTTATACTGACCAGCTTTATTCAAAATTTTGATTCAATGACCCTGAAAAAGTTTGGTACAGTTTTTCGTGCTCAGTACTAAAAGTAGTAAAGCCAGTGTGTTGGCATAACAGCCATTTAACTAGCATTTTCAGAGAAACTTCAGCAATGGCAGCAAACACCATACACTGAGACCGCAGCTCAGTCCTATTACATTACATTCAAACATGCAACCCAGTAATATTATATTACATCCAAATCAAATGATAATATTGAATGTAGGTCTGCTCCAAGTTTTTAAGATTACGTAATCTAGACCCTTCTCAGAGCTGATATAAACACATGCTATTTCTATATTTACAGCAAGCACAATTTTCCTGGGATCCAGAAACAGTTGGAATGATACATGGCTCTTTCTTCTGGGGGTACATTGTTACACAGATTCCGGGAGGCTACATCTCTCAAAAATTTGCAGCCAACAGGTATGAGCTTAAAAAGTATTACTTATTGTGTATTGTCATGGGGTACATCAAGATATTTGTTCTATAAGAAAGAAGACTATTAAAATATATGCACTGTGACTAAGGCTAGGTTCACACCTATGCAGTTTGTGTTTTGATCCGTTTCTGCAGTACGTTTTTGCACATGCTTTTTGACTCGTTTTTGATGCATATTTTTATTTTTCACATTTTTTTCTAGGCAGATTAAAATTCAAAACGGATCAACACATGACAAAAACACAGCATAAACGCACTACATACTTTTATGTAGCATTTCCATTGAAGTATATAGAACCAAAAACTTTTTGCTTTTTAAAAAGTCTCTAACCCTTTCCAAAAAATGCACTGGGTGATAACACGAAGATGTGAACGTGTCTCATAGGAAATCATGTTAAATGAACTGTAATGCGTTTCTGCAAAACACTGCAGAAAACGCTTAGGTGTGAACCTAGGGTGATACATCATGTAAATTTGCTCTGCTTTTAGGGAGATAAAAACCTGAAAAATCTGATATCTAAGAATATTTCCTATTGACAATTAATATTCAAAAAAAAGAAGGGAGTTGATACACTTTACAATTAGAGATTAGTGAATGTGCCTGAGTTCAGTCGTGGGGCAGGGAGTAGTTTGGCACTGCCACAGGGGCATCTACCAAAGCAAAAATACATAAAAAAATACCCTTCACTGGGGAGCGGGTCATCTTTTTTATGCATTGACAAAGGGTGACGCTGGACAAGCACCATTCATGTCAATTGCATGCTTGGGAGATGCCCTTATGCTGTGTGTCGTGTTATAGAACAGAACGATTTTCACAGACAGCATCAGTGATTGTTTAGCATCACATATGTGTAATCAATTGTTTTACTTCTTCATTATTGCTAGGCCTCAATGCAACATCGGCAGCACTCCAATTTAATTGTTATACCTTGAAAAAAAGTATTTTTAGGTAGGTTGAATGTGACATTTGATTATTTAGCCAGAGGTAAAAGAGATGAACTGGCCAGTTGGAGTAGCCACCACAACAGATCTAAAAGCTATATGAATTTTCATTCTTAAAATAGAGTTACTTTTTTGTTTTATTAAATGGGCCCCCAGGGTTTTTTTGCTATAACTTGCTAGTACTGTATGTACCACATATTTGCACATTATGTTAGATTTATCTGTCAAACAATGCCTACAAGAACTCCTGGTCTCCGGTGCTTACATCTTCTCCGGGTCTTTCTTCTGGGTTCTGACTGTTTGCTTGTTTGAATGGCCAATCCATGATGACGTCACTCACATGCATAAACGCATCAGTCACAACATCATGGCACAGAGTGCTGCCATAAATATATCAAGGCACACAGTGGTATTGTAAATGCATGCTCAGCGTACATTAGAACTGGCTGACAAGCAGGGGAAAGCATTTTTGACAAAAGAAGAGGTAAAACCCTACCTGTCAGCAGTTTCTTTTTTAAAAAGTGAGTTTATTTCTGCTTAACCTAGTCCTTAACCTTGTACACAATGACCAGAGGCTCAACAGTATGATATCATGATTTGTGAGCTTCTCTTTGTTATTCTAAAAGCTTACTAAAATATCAAAACAGAGTGCACGAAAAAACCTCAAAACCATAACCTCACATTCCCAAAACCCATTTTGATTAATGTAACTCCATATGGCGCCATGTGGCCTTCACACCTCCTCCTCCTCATTCCTCCTATTCCACTTCCCCTCCCACAAAATTCTTCATCAGCACTGCACTGTGCAGCAACATCAGCGTCCTCAAATGACAGTGATGACAAAGTCTGACAAGGGCCTGTGAGATGTATCCTGTGGCACAAGTGGAATTGAATGTAGGCTTGAACCTCGCCACAAATTTCCTAACCGCACGCCACCATCTTCAGCTGCATCCTTGACCAGGCAGGTGTTTCTTCTACAGATGCTGGGGCAAAAGAAAAAAATATCTCCTTCCTGGGGCAGCACAGTGGCTAAATGGTTAGCACTTTTGCCTGGCAGTACTAGGGTCGTTGGTTCAAATCCCAACCACAGCACCACATGCCTGGAGTTTGTATGTTCTCCCTGTGCCTGCATGGGTTTCCTTCAGGTACTCCAGTTTCCTCCCAGAATTTAATTGAGGTTAATTGGATCATGTCTAAACTTTCCCTAGTATGTGTATGTATGAATGTAAGTTATGGACCTTAGATTGTACACCCCTTTAAGGTTAGGGACTGATGTGAATGTACAATATATGTATATAAAGCGATGCATAAATTGACAGCGCTATATAAGTACCTGTAATAAATAAATAATAATCACCCAGAGTCTCAATGCCAGCTTGGAAAAATAGCTAACCTTACAACTACTTCTATTTTTGCTGGTAGAGTTACTTACTTTCACAAGTTTATAGTCTGTGCTGCACCACAATGGCTGGTACCCAGTAGCTATTTCTTTTCCAGAATGCCATGCCTACCCTTCCTTCCCACCATCATCTACAAGGTAGTGTGTCCTGGAAACACTTATTGGCAAAATGCTGGCTGTCCTCCCACAAGGTGGCCTTGGCTTCAAGCTTCCTCTGTGTTCTGTATGTCACTGCACATTTCTTTGCAAAAGAAGTGTGGTCCAAAGCACGCCCTATTTCGTCCCCCTATTTGCCATATCTGCCATTAAATTTATTAAATCTGGTGGCTTTATTCCACCACACTGAAGGCATATGTGAAGGGAGAGCATCAAAGGGTAGCTGGAACCCCTTCCAAAAAGTGGTTTCACATTTGTTGCTGAAACAGGCAAAGCTGCCCTTTGTGAGATGCATGCCACTGCACACTTCTGTGCAGCAGAGGTTTTCTCCAAAGAATCGCCTTTAAGCTTTTTTTATTTTATTAGTAGTTTAACCACTTCTTGACCGCGCTATTGTTGAATGATGGCTACAGTGCTGTCATCCAGTTCCCCCACCCGGCGCTGCCTGTGATGGCTGTGTCCTTTGGACACAGCTGATCACATGACACTGTAAAGGGCCAATCACAGTGACCTTTTACCATGTGATCAGCTGTGTCCAATCACAGCTGATCACCATGTAAATATACTTGCTGGTTATCGGCAGTACTTTCCTTACTTAAAAAAGTACTGCCAATAACCGGCAACTGTGAAAGGAGACATCTACACTGATAACCAAGGCACTGATATCAGTGCCCTGTATATCAGTACAGCCCCAAAAGTGCCATCTGTGACCAACAGTGTTTCCCATCAGTGCCTAACAGTGCCCAACAGTGCTTCCCAACTGTGCCCAGCAGTGCTGCCAAACTGTGCCCAGCAGTGCTGCTAATCTGGGCTAGTCAGTGCTGCCTACTAGTGCCCATCAGTGCTGCCTATCAGTGCCCATCAATGCTGCCTATCAGTGCCCATTATTGCCGCCTATCAGTGCCACATATCAGTGCAGCCTCATTAGTGCCTCCTCATCAATGCCCACCAGTGCTGCCTCATCAGTGCTGCATCATCAGTGCAGCCTATCAGTGCTGCCTATCAGTGCCCATTAGTGCTGCCTATCAGTGCCTGTCAGTGCAGCCTCATGAACACACATCAGTGAAGGAGAAATTTTACCTGTTTGCAAAATTTTATAATAGAAGCAAAGAAAAACATTTTGTTTTAATTTTTGGTCTTTTTTCGTTTACAGAGCAAAAAATTAAAAACCTAGTGGCGGTTAAATACCACCAAAAGAAAGCTATTTGTGTGAATAAAAATTATAAAAATTTCATATGGGTACAGTGTTGCATGACTGAGCAATTGTCATTTGAAGTGTGGCAGTGCTGAAAGCTGAAAATTGACCTGGGCAGGAAGGGGATAAAAGTGCCCAGTAGGTAAGTGGTTAATAGTTTTTTTATGGTTTTTTTATCATGGGTTCCCTGCAGGATAAGGCCACTATCTCAGACACTGGCCTTGCAAAGGTGTGGATGGTGAGAAGAAGTTCTCTTGGCATTATCTGTATATTACTCTCTGATGTAAAACCGCTTTTTCATTATGGCTTCAACTGCCTCCTTGGCCTCCTCTGGCAATGTAGAGGGTATTGATAGCATAATGGACACTGGCTTTAAAAGGAGTTGAAAATCTCACTCAAGGAACTCAACAAAAGAGAAGCAAAGTGTTAACTAATCCATATAACAGAGTTTTGAATATGATCAGTGAAGATGTTTTACTTATTGAAGCCATCAAATAAAAAGTGCGTTTATCCACTTTTCACAAAAAAAGCCAGAGCAGTCAATGCACAGTATGTAAGCAGCTTTATTAGGCTGCTGTTTCTCAAAAGGAAAGTTGAGGCAATTTTATTAGAAAATAAAAATGAGATTGTATTATTTCACAAATAGGAATGTTGCCAGGAATATTGTGCAGTGGATGCACAGTACATACCCACATTTGTTAGGCAACAATTTAAGAGGGAGCTAGAGGGAAAATTTTATTATGAAATAAAAATGTGAATTTATTACTTCAGAAAAAAGGGGCATAAATATTGTAGTGATTCAGTGAACAGTATATCAGCAACTTTAGTAGGTTGCATTTTAGGGAGAAAAAGATCTGGCATGTTTCATCGTAAGCACATGAAAAACTCAGTAAATTTCAGCGCTCAGAGGTCTACCAAAGAGGAAGGTGGTCACAAATGATGTATGATATACAATTGATCATGAACTTTGCCCCAGGAATGTGTAGTAGATGCTGCCCTCCTCAACCAGGAAAGTCTTGTAAAAACTACAAAAAGAACAAACAGGAGGGCCCAAATGTCTAGTGCCTTACCAACGATTTATTGTTCACAAAACATAGATGTCAAATGTATACTCACAGAATTGGAAATTAAAATCGCATAAAAACCGCACGATACCACAGTATAGGGAATCGCGTGTCCATGCAACCCGGCTGGACTGGCAATCTGACACGTTTCGGAGGCATACCTCCTTCCTCAGAGCTATACTAACTAACGTGATAGAGCCAGGTCTATATATATATATATATATATATATATATATATATATATATATATATACGTATATACATATACACTAGTCTTAGTCCGTAGGGTTCAACTTGAAGTTGGCCAGCCCTTTGCAGCTATAACAGCTTCAACTCTTCTGGGAAGGCTACAAAGTTTAGGAGTGTGTCTGTGGGAATGTTTGGCCATTCTTCCAGAAGTGCATTTTTGAGGTCAAGCACTGATGTCAGACGAGAAGGCCTGGCTCGAGTCTCTACTCATTATCACTATTCATCCCAAAGGTGTTCTTTCGGGTTGAGGTCAGGACTCTGTGCAGGCCAGTCAAGTTCCTCCACCTCAAACTCGCTCATCCATGTCTTTATGGAACTTGCTTTGTGCACTGGTGCGCAATCAGGTTGGGACAGGATGGGGCCATCCCCAAACTGTTCCCACAAAGATGGGAGCATGAAATTGTCCAAAATGTCTTGGTATGCTGATGCCTTAAGAGTTCCCTTCACTGGAACTAAGGGGCCAAGCCCAACCCCTGAAAAATAACCCCACACCTTTATCCCCCCTCCACCAAACTTTACACTTGGCACAATGCAGTCAGGCAAGCACTGTTCTCCTGGCAACCGCCAAACCCAGACACATCCACCAGATTACTAGACAGAGAAGTGATTTGTCACTCTGAAAACATGTCTCCACTGCTCTAGAGTCAAGTAGTGGCAATGTTTTGCATTGCACTTAGTGATGTAAGGCTTGGATGCAGCTGCTCGGCAATGGAAACCCATTCCATGAAGCTCTCTGTGCACTGTTGTTGTGCTAATCTGAAGGCCACATGATGTTTGGACGTCTTTAGCTACTGACTCTGCAGACAGTTGGCGACCTCTGCGCACTGTGTGCTTCAGCATGCGCTGACCCCGCTCTGTCATTTTACGTGGTCTACCACTTCGTGGCTGAGTTGCTGTTGTTCCCAGTTGCTTCCACTTTGCTATAATACCACTAACAGTTGACCATGGAATATTTAGTAGCAAGGAAATTTCATGGATGGACTTATTGCACAGATGGCAACCCATCACTGTACCATGCTTGAATTCACTGAGCTCCTGAGAGCAAACCATTCTTTCATAAATGTTTGTAGAAGCGGTCTGCATGCCTGGGTGCTTGAGAGAGAGAGGGAGCATAAAGAGATGAATAGGTAAATGAGAAAATTAACATACTGACCAGATACAACTATTTGGGTGGCTTAGCATTGACATCAGAAAATGTCAGAATGGGCTCATATAGAAGGGCTTTCTGTGTGGACGGAGGATGTCCATCACGGCCAACGTCTGCTGGAACACAAGCCAGAGGCTTCTGAAAACCGGAAGTGTACCATTCATCACAGGTCACAGAAAGTGATGTCATATACACACAGGAAGCTAGCTGCAAATGCTCTCCCTCAAAAGCGATCTATAATTCAGGGGACCAAAGGGACCAAGAAGGAGAGGGGAAATATTAAAAAATACAAAATGCAAAATAACTATATAGTGTATATGGTGATGGTGATGAAAATAAAAAACAAGATGCAAAAAGCAAAACAAAAAATAAAATTAAATTAAAAGAATAATCAATTAAAAAAAAAAAGGAAGGAGTTTTTGTTACCATGTATAAGACCAGGGGCTTGAATCTACAAGAGGCCAGCATAAATATAAAAACAATAATATATAATATGTCTAAAAAAAATCGTTGGATATAAATATATATGGATATGAAAATACAGATGTAATAAATAAAATGAAATATATACATGCAAACTGGCAATAAAAGCAAATTGATGAAGCCTCAGTGATAAAATGATATCAACAAATGGATAAGGATATATATATATATATATATATATATACAAATGCAGACTTTTACATCACTGAACATACAAAAAAATTATATACCAGTGCGAATTGGTTTAATCAATGTGTGAGAATGAAAAGATATTCCACAAACTGTAAGACTAATGTCAAAGACCCTTCATGGACAGGCATATATTATGTGGGTAAGACCATAATCATAATCCATAATAATGAAAAAAAAAACCACGAAAAGAAGGGCAGGACAAAAGAAGGAAGCACAGGTCTAGGGTCATGTACGCATGTTCAAAATTTTAAAAATTACTAAATATATCTATAAAGCTGTATAGTTGTAAAGGAGGTGTTAAGCATGGATATTTGTTGTGTATCCAACTGGCCCTAGGTCAAGGGAACAAGAGGAGTTAGTACATCAAAGCCTGAACATCCAGACCTGCACAAAGGCCCTTCAGAGACACAGAACTGAGTCAGTGTATCTAAAAGGTTTCCATTTTGCATAATTTGCAAAAGCATCTTCCAAGGTCTGCATCTTCATTGACAGTTTCCAATCCAAAGATTTTCAGCCCTGAAGGGTCCTTATTGTGTTTTCCAGAGAAATGGCATAGAACTGAATGTTTATCAAAGCCTTTTAGTATATTCCTCTTGTGTTCACCAAAACGGATGCACAATGTACATCTCGTCCAACCAACATAAAGGAGACCACAGAGACAGATCAGACAGTATACCACAAACTGGGACACACAGTTGATAAACTGCCAGATGGAGAATATCTGGCCATTGTTCCCTGTGACTGACTTCTTCCTCTGCCACATGAAATGACAGGCTCCACAATTCAGAGTTCCACATCTGAAGCTTCCCTTTTGATCAAAGAGGCTTCTCCAGGTGGTTCTAGCAACGCCTTTCCAAAGTCGGACCCTGCTGAGGGCAATATAGCTGTTCAAATCTTTGGGCTTCTGAAATATGATATTGGAACTCCCAGGGACGGCACTCTGTAAATTAGAATCACAACATAAAATGTTCCAATATTTGCCTATAATTCACTTGATGGCAAAGGCTTTGTTGTTGTGCCAGGTACTGCACACGATATCATATCGCTCACAATTTGTTTTGGGTTTGTCAGTACCAAAAGCCCTGCAGATCTCACACCAGGGGCTCCTATGATCATCTTCCTGGGCTATGTTCACCATCTGGTCGGTGTACATATTATGATACTTGACATCTCCTCAATAGGAGGATGACAATACCCTTTCTCCTGAAAATGTTTTCTTTAGTATCTTACTCTGCTCATCATAGTCCTGCAACCGACTGCATGTCCTCTTGAGATGACAGAATTGCCCAAAGGAAACATTGCTGATCCACCTAGGGTGATGGTGGCTGCAGGCATTCAGATACGAGTTGCCAGACGACGGCTTTAAATGTGTCCGGGAAATAATCTGCAGGTCTGCATCCACCATCAGTTCCAGATCCAGGAACACCAGTCTGTGGTCATCCACAGCGTGAGTGAATTGGATGCCATGTGGATTGCCCGGGAAATGTTCAAGGAATGATTCCAGCTGGTGATCTATGCCATCCCAGATGATAAGGATATCATCTATGTAATGGGTATAGATGACCAGGTTCACCCCAAAAGGATTGTGAGTCCAAATGTGAAATTGTTCCAAGTTTACTATGAACAGATTGGCATAGCTGGAGGTGAACCTGGCCCCCATGGCGGTGCCCTGAATTGCCTATAGAAGTCATCCTAGAACATAAAATACACTACTCAAAAAAATTAAAGGAACACTTTTTAATCAGAGTATAGCATCAAGTCAGTTAAACTCCTGGGATATTGATCTGGTCAGTTAAGTATCAGAGGGGGTTGTTAATCGGTTTCAGCTGCTTTGGTGTTAATGAAATTAACGACAGGTGCAGTAGATGGGCAACATTGAGATGACCTCCAAAACAGGAATGGTTTTACAGGTGGAGGCCACTGGCATTTTTTCCCTACTCATCTTTTCTAGCTGTTTTTCACTAGTTTTTCATTTGCCTAGGGTCACTGTCACTGCTGGTAGCATGAGGTGATACCTGGACCCTACAGAGGTTGCACAGGCAGTCCAACTCCTCTAGGATGGCAAATCAATATGTGCCATTGCCACAAGAGCATGGAGGAGATTCCAGGAGACAGGCAGTTACTCTAGGAGAGCTGGACAGGGCTGTAGAAGGTCCTTAACCAAGCAGTAGGACCAGTATCTGCTCCTTTGTGTAAGGAGGAACAGGATGAGCACTACCAGAGGCCTACAAAATGAGCTCCAGCAGGCCACTGGTGTGAATGTCTCTGACCAAACAATCAGAAACAGACTTCAGGAGGGTGGCCTAATGGCCCCAGGTCCTCTAGTGGGCCCTGTGCTCACTGCCCGGCACCACAGAGCTCGATTGGCATTTGCCATTGAACACCAGAATTGGCAGGTCCGCCACTGGTGCCATGTGCTTTTCACAGATGAGAGCAGGTTCACCCTGAGCACATGTGACAGACATGAAAGTGTCTGGAGAAGCCATGGAGAACACTATGCTGCCTGTAACATCATTCAGCATCACTGTTTTGGTGGTGGGTCAGTTATGGTCTGGGGAGGCATATCAATGGAGGGGCACACAGACCTTTACAGGTTAGACAATGGCACCCTGACTGCCATTGGGTATCAGGGTGAAATTTATGGACCCATTGTCAGACCCTACATTGGTGCAGTGGGTCCTGGGTTCCTCCTGGTGCACAACAATGCCCAGCCTCATGTAGAAAGAGTATGCAGGCAGTTCCTGGAGGATGAAGGAATTGATACCACTGAATGACCCCCATGCTCGCCTGACCTAAATCCAATAGAACACCTCTGGGATATTGTGTTTTGGTCCATCCCACACCACCAGAGTGGCATTTTCTGCCTGTGACATGGAGGAGCTATGGTTTTGTCTGGCTTCACTGCATAGAGCAGAAAATTCAGCATAAACCATCTCATAAAAGGTGGAAATGTAATTGCCTTTGGCCCATTGAGGATGGAAGATGGACCTGGGCCTGAAGTGAGTATGAGTGACTGGAGCCAGACTGACATAACTGCTAGGGGGATCTGGGTGAGGAATCTCAACATCATGTGCATTCTCAGACGATAGGTCCTCCAAAATGTGCAGGATGTCCCTATCTTGGGTCTCATCCAAAATGTCACAGGTGTCTGTACTTGTGGTGCCTTCATTCTCCAAAGGAGTGTTTCCCTTCAATGTAAAATTCCATTTCAAAGTGAGATTCTGGATGAATCTGTTGAGATCTACAAAGAGCTCAAACAAATCTGGGGGATTAGGTGGAGCAAAGTTCAACCCTTTGCTTAGCAAGGCCACGTTTTATTGTAAAAGAATTACAGTGTCTTATTTCAGAGCCGATATCCATCTTTTAATAAAACACTGTCAGAGTATGTTAACTTTGATGACAAAAAAGCCACCAAAAGATTATATTGCACAGTATTTAAGCACTTTTACTAGGTCACATTTTAAATAGAAAAGACACCAGCCATCTTTTAATCTAGAAATCTATCAGCAATCCACAGCTAAGATGGCCAAATCTGTGTGTCAGGAATGGACTGGCCAGCAATGGTGGGACTCACCTGCCTTTTGATCTGCAGTACCAGGGCTGGCCAGCGGGTGCTCCCAGCAATCAGAGACTCAACCTTTCAGCCAGCTAACACCTGGAACTGATGATACTGGTGTATTTAAGGGATGGCCAGACTTGCAGACTCTGCCTTGGTGTTGTGTTTGTCCTGGGCCCTGTATCTGTCCTGCATCCTGTTTCTGTTCATTTGCTACCTGTTCTGATCCCTGGCTTGTGACCCTGACCATCCCTCTGCCTGACCCTCTGTACTACGCTGCTTGCTACCTGTTCTGATCCCTGGCTTGTGACCCTGACCATCCCTCTGCCTGACCCTCTGTACTACGCTGCTTGCTACCTGCTGAACCTGGCCTGTGACCCCGACCATTCTCCGCTTGCTCCCCCTGTACCTACCTGCCCAATTGATATTGACTCGGCCTGCCTGACGACGCTTGCTTGTATGTACTGTTATCTGTGGGTGGTTGGTTTGGTTTGTTTGCACTGTATTATGTTTAGTATTGCACTGCGTTTATGTTTGTATTGTTAGTGTTAATAAATTACATTGTTAATCACATATCTGAAGTCTGCGTTTCCCTGCTTCAGTCACACACCTCTGGTCATACCTGGGAGCCCTGACATTACACCAAGGCCAATCCTGACCAGAAGTGGCTGCACAGGGAAGCCATCTTGGCTTGTTGATGGGAAGGATGGATCTGGATGAGGTTGCGTATTTATATCTGCTAGTGTTTGATGACAGGGAGTATGCTTATCAAACTCTGAAGGAGTATACCCGGGATGAACTGCTAGAATGTATACGGCTCGCTCATGTTCTAGTAGATCAGGGCACAGAGTTCTCTGAGGTGCAGCCTTTGATTGAGGTTTGTGCAGAGTTGGTTTCATCTGGTACCCCCGAATGCAGGGATGAATTTTTGCCACCATTTAGTGCAGACCAGGTAGAGTCCCTGGTGTGGTTATTAGAGGATGATGTGGGTTACTTTCTGGAGCGTTATTCCACATGTTCACCACAGACACTAAGAGATTGTATAAACGCAGTGCAGTCATTGGTCAGACAGGCTTTGTGTAAGCTCAGCTTTGTTCAACCCATACTGCAGACATGGACAGACTTGTTGCACCCAGCCTCAGTCAGCTTACAAAAACCCAGTCCTGCTTCTAACTCTACTCCTGTATTCCCAACAGCTCCTCCAGTTACAGCCCAGTATACTTGGCTATCTACCGCATGTCAGTACCCTGTTCCCACTCGCTGCACCTATCCTGCCTTTAACCCTGTAAAAAAGCCCTCTGTAGCAACTGCTCCCTCTCCTGTTCCATCCTCCAGTTCTTCTCTGTCTCCAGCTGCTCCATTCGTTTGCAGACCTGCGTTTACTTGCAGTGCTCCAGTAGTTAAAACCAGAAAAAAGCGAAAATTCTTTCCAACCAATACCATCCTGCCCGATGTGCCTCTGCCCGGAGTCCTGCCCGATGTGCCTCTGCCCGGAGTCCAGCCCGATGTGCCTCTGCCCGGTGTGCCTCTGCCCGGAGTCCAGCCCGGTGTGCCTCTGCCCGGAGTCCAGCCCGATGTGCCTCTGCCCGGAGTCCAGCCCGATGTGCCTCTGCCCGGAGTCCAGCCCGATGTGCCTCTGCCCGGAGTCCAGCCCGATGTGCCTCTGCCCGGTGTACCGCTGCCCGGAGTCCTGCCCGGTGTGCCAGTCTTTGATATCCCGCCAGTTACCAGACCCGGGCGGTGGAACATTTTTCCCAGCTAGGACTGTTTGGAGCGTCCTGAGGCCGCTCCTTGAGGGGGGGGTACTGTCAGGAATGGACTGGCCAGCAATGGTGGGACTCACCTGCCTTTTGATCTGCAGTACCAGGGCTGGCCAGCAGGTGCTCCCAGCAATCAGAGACTCAACCTTTCAGCCAGCTAACACCTGGAACTGATGATACTGGTGTATTTAAGGGATGGCCAGACTTGCAGACTCTGCCTTGGTGTTGTGTTTGTCCTGGGCCCTGTATCTGTCCTGCATCCTGTTTCTGTTCCTTTGCTACCTGTTCTGATCCCTGGCTTGTGACCCTGACCATCCCTCTGCCTGACCCTCTGTACTACGCTGCTTGCTACCTGTTCTGATCCCTGGCTTGTGACCCTGACCATCCCTCTGCCTGACCCTCTGTACTACGCTGCTTGCTACCTGCTGAACCTGGCCTGTGACCCCGACCATTCTCCGCTTGCTCCCCCTGTACCTACCTGCCCAATTGATATTGACTCGGCCTGCCTGACGACGCTTGCTTGTATGTACTGTTATCTGTGGGTGGCTGGTTTGGTTTGTTTGCACTGTATTATGTTTAGTATTGCACTGCGTTTATGTTTGTATTGTTAGTGTTAATAAATTACATTGTTAATCACATATCTGAAGTCTGCGTTTCCCTGCTTCAGTCACACACCTCTGGTCATACCTGGGAGCCCTGACACTGTGTAACTACATTTAGAAACTGAGACCAGACTATGTATAGTAAAGTGAATTTATTGATAGTAAAACAAAAGACATCCACACATCAGCAAACAGAAGACAAACAAATGTGAAGATACTAGTGAACTGCAACCATATAACAAAATGTCTAAATAACAGTCTACCAACTAGCTATATACAATATATACAAAATGTGGTGCACAGGTCACAGGAAATACTGGAGATGCAAGGAAGGGGGGAAGCAGGACTGGGATCAGGAGAAGATATATGGCAGCAGGGTACAGGATGCAGGGCAAGGGCAAGATCAGGTGCAGGATAAATGGCAGCAGCATCTGACTTCGCTAAGGAAACCAAAACACAGATGGACAGTGTAGTAGCAGAGGACCTATATACCCTCCCAGCAGCCAGCATCATGTGGAGAATGATTACTAGAGACTGCTGGCTGCTGGGAGAAACCTGCAGGTGGACACTGAATCTACAACCCCCTGCCCAGGGAACCACAGTGCCACAGCAGATGATCCAGGTCCTGAGACCAGACTATGTATAGTAAAGTGAATTTATTGATAGTAAAACAAAAGACATCCACACATCAGCAAACAGAAGACAAACAAATGTGAAGATACTAGTGAACTGCAACCATATAACAAAATGTCTAAATAACAGTCTACCAACTAGCTATATACAATATATACAAAATGAGGTGCACAGGTCACAGGAAATACTGGAGATGCAAGGAAGGGGGGAAGCAGGACTGGGATCAGGAGAAGATATATGGCAGCAGGGTACAGGATGCAGGTCAAGGGCAAGATCAGGTGCAGGATAAATGGCAGCAGCATCTGACTTCGCTAAGGAAACCAAAACACAGATGGACAGTGTAGTAGCAGAGGACCTATATACCCTCCCAGCAGCCAGCATCATGTGGAGAATGATTACTAGAGACTGCTGGCTGCTGGGAGAAACCTGCAGGTGGACACTGAATCTACAACCCCCTGCCCAGGGAACCACAGTGCCACAGCAGATGATCCAGGTCCTGACAGTTCCCCCCTTAAAGAGTGACCTTTGGATTCTCCTCTGCCAGGGTCTGGAAGCTCACTGGGTATCACACCAACAGAGCCTAGAAGGTAAGGAATCGGCATAGTCTGGTCAGGTAGGGAATCCACATAGTCCAGCTGGACAGTGGCCCGGGAAGAAGCATAGTTTGGATGAGCAGCAGCCCTGGAATCCGCATAGTCCAGCTCAGTAGGGCCCAGGAATCAGCATAGTCCAGATGAGCAATGGCCAGGGAACCAGCAAACTCAGGCTAAGCAATGTCCAGGAAACCAGCAAAATCTGGCTGGGCATGGCCAGGGAATCAGGAAAAGCCGACTGGGCAATGGTCAGGGAACTAGCAAAGTCTGGCTGGGCAATTGCGAGGGAACTAGCACCTGTTGCCTTGACTGCTGGCAGCAAATCATCACAGGCCAACAGGTCAGCAGACAGTAGACCACCAGAGGCAGGCCAGACAGCGGGCCACCAGAGAAAAAGCTTGGCAGCGGACAGAGGACCACCAAAGGCAGGCTTGGCAGCAGACATTTGATCACCAGAAGCATGCATTGAAGCAGACTGAACCCCATCAGCAAGCATTGAGGCAGACTAAACCCCATCAGCAGGTATTGAGACAGGCTGAACCCCATCAGCGGTCATTGAGGCAGGGTGAATCCCATCGACAGGCAGCATGGAGGCAGACTGAACGTCATTGGCTGGCGGCATGGAAGTGGACTGGACCCCATGAGTAGGCAGCATGGAAGCAGACTGGACACCATCACCAGGCAGCATGAATTCAGGAACTGGCTGAATGGTTGAGGCAGCAGTGGATAGAGGCAGAGTTATATGATCAGGAAAAAACTTGTTTCTTTTATTTATTTAAATGCTGATCGCAGGGGTGCTGACCAGATTGTGCTGCTGGTGGAAAGGTAGGGACAGTACTGGGAATCATAGAGGAAAAGGTAGCAGAAGCAGAGGAAGAGGCACATAACAAATCTCCCTTGACTGGCCATTCTAAGCCATCTGACCACAGGTCTAAGGTCAGGAATTGCATTGTTGGTAATTGGTTGCTATAGACATGAACAGCCACATTATTTTGCTATTTTCTTAAGCCATAAAGAAATCTAAATTCACTTCAAACCTATGTTTGATCTGAACCCAAAACTCATCCCTATTTGCAATAAATTCACCTGCCAATGAATTTGAACACTACACAACTATGTATGTTACCTGCTGCACAAGCTGGAACTTCGACACAAGTACCAAACATTTAGATCTTCGAGAGTAGATATACAGCAGTATTTCTCAACCTTTTTTCAGTCAAGGCACCCTTTAAAATTATGGTCAGTCCCAAGGCACCCTTTAAAATTATAAATAGTCTTGAGGTGCCCCATTCTAAAATGGGGTGCCTCAAGCCTGTCGATAATTTTGAAAGGGCACACTATTCTAAAATGTGAAAAACTATTCTAATAGTTTTATATAACGCAGCAACATCCACACATGTAGGACACCCAGCATTGGAGGTGATTTATTCTTCCAAAGCAAATACACTGAGTAGTATTCCAGTGTTTCTCTTCTCCCTCAGCTGTTCTCCATCACTGAGCTAATGTGACCCCAGCACAGATGGCGAGGGGCAGGGGAGGGTCAAACTAGGATGCTGTGCAGGCAACCGACATCCTCCTTATCAAGTGATGATGTCATTGGGTGTCAGGAAGCCAGCGGCTAGAAGGTCCTAAATGTGCACAATGAAAACCTGTGTCTTTGTATAACTAACAGGCAGGCTTGTTCCACCCGCTTGCTTGTATACAAGTTTTGGGCAATTTTTAGACATTTAGACATTAAGGCACCCCTGAAGATACCTCAAGGCACCCCAGGGTGCCTGGGCACCCTGGTTGAGAAAGGCTGATATACATTGTACATTACCAAATGTATCTCTCGACCCTCCCTTCTAGATTGTAAGCTGTAACAAGCAGGGCCCTCTGAATACTCCTGTGTTAATTTGTATTGTAATTGTACTGTCTGCCCTTTTGTTGTAAAGCACTGCGTAAACTGTTGGCGCTATATAAATCCTGTATATTAATAATGATAAGACACGCTTGATGTATTAAAGACCTGGATAGCTGAAACTTAGGTATACCATAAATGTATTACCATAGATGCCTGGCACTTAAACAACCCAATAAGACCAGGGGCTTGTGGCATCATGCAAGGTTGTTAGTTGTCAGGCAGTGGGATATTTGTTTTTGAAAGCAGTGAACAAGTGAAACAACAGTGACCCTGCCAGTAACATTCTTCCTGCCCTAGGGTGACAACATTCAGCACACTATATCTATGAAGAAGCAATGTTGTCATCCCAGGACAGGAAATATTTTAGGACTACAAAATACCTCTGCTCTGTTACTCCTTATCTTTATAACATATTGGGGTTCACAGTAATAATGCGGAATAATGTTTAATTATAACAGTCAGTACAAGCAGAGAGCACAAGAAGTTGTCAGCACATAAAATGTCTGGCAGGATCAATAGGTATTTATTTTTGAACAGATATAATAAAATAGTACATTGTTAGGGTTTACAAATACTTTAATTATGCTAGGCAATGAAGGAATGTGAATTCTGATTGGCTGCCATAGGTCAATAAATATTACTGCTATTACACCGCCTTGTTACATAAGCCTGAAGGGAACAACTGCACACAGGGTCAGTGAGTAGAGACATCTTTATTTGACAAGTACCATTATTGTACAAAGTGCAGAGAACAATGCATTGTCTCCATCCACCATGTGCACCATATACATGAAAGAGATTCAGGAAGAGAATTCATGCTTTCATCATTGAGAAAACCAGGGACAATGAGAACATATCATGCTGTTATGGACACCTTTAAACAGCAAACAGTGCTGATCGCTATCACAAAGAACTGCTGCAAACCAGCAAAGAAGGCTTTGTACAAAATTGAATGCTTCTCTCACTGGCTCAGAAAAATATGAAATCCTTTTGTACTATAAATATTTATTTCATTGTAACATTTTCTGTAATGAATTATCTGCACATATTCTCTAAATATCTTTTCTTCTCTGTATATATTATCCTCAGTTTCCATACGGTAGATTATGAAAATTACAAAATAAAATTTGTTCAAAAAAAGATTTTTATATAATTTTTGTAAAGTAAAAAAGTGCATATTAACTTCAAAGCAAATAAACTAATCATTATTAATATTAATTAATATATCCAGGCAAATAAATCACATTTTTGTTATGGTTTTATTAATGCAAATATGGGGGGGGGGGCAAAATGTCCTGTAATCAGTGGTCAGAAGTAGGAAAAATATCCCTGGTGATCAATGGGGGAAAAAATGTACCAGTTTTGGTGATCAGCAGCAAGAAAAAAAAATGTACCAAAATCAGTGGTCAGTGGGAGTTAAAAATGCCACAATGTTAGTGCTCAGTGGGAGGAAAAAATGCCCCAGTGCCTGTAATCAGTGGGGAGAACAAATTCCCTGAAATCAGTGATCAGCTAGAAGGAAGAAATGCCTAATGACACTAGCCAGTGGGAGGACAAAATGCTTCTTTGATGGTGGTTAGTGGAAGGAAAAAATACCCTGGTGTGGGTGGTCAGTAGGAGGAAAAAATTACCCATTCCAATAATCAGTTTGTGAAAATAATGCTCCAGTGTTGGTGGTCAGTGGGAGGAAAAAATGCCCTCAAAACAGTGATCAGTGGCTGGTGTGGATGGTGAATGGGAGGAAAAAAAGCCCTGAAATCAGTGGTCAGTGTGAATGAAAAATGTTCCAGGATTAGTGTTAAAAAAAATGACCCAGTCATTGAGAGAAAAAAATTCCCAATTGTTGGTGGTCAGTGGGAGGAACAAATAGCCTGGCGTAGGTGGTCAGTGGGTGGAAAGAAAGCCCTGAAATCAGTGGTCAGTGGGAGGAAAAATGTCCTGATGCCAGTGGTCAGTGAGAAGAATAAATTCCTGGTGACAGAAGCCAGAGGGAAGAAAATACCTATCCAGTGTATTTGGTAAGTGAGAGGAAAATGCCCTGAAATTGGTGATCAGTGAGAGGAAAAAAAATCCCCTGGTGATTTTAGTCTGTAGGAGGATAAAATCACCAATGACAGTGGTCATTAGGAAGAAAAAAATGCCTTGGTGACAGTGGTCAATGTGAATAAAAAAAATACTCATTACAGTGATCCACACGAGGTAAAAAAGGCCTAATGTTAGTGGTCAATGGTGGGCAGGGCCGGAAGAAGGGGTGGGCAGGAGGGGCAGCTGCCCTGGGTGCAGAGAAGCAAGGGGGCAAATAAAAGATGCAGGGTGGTACACCCATTCTACAACATGGATTAACGATGGGGGCGCAATTCTGGATTCTTGCCCTGGCCACTGGATGACCCTGTCCCAGTACTGGCAGCGGGAGAAAAAAAAGACATGTGAGAGTGGTCATGGGAAGGAAAAACTGCCACTGTCTGTGGGAAAAACTTATAGGTTTTGAGTATGTATGATTGAGGGATTGAAGGGAAATTACTGGTGTTCATTATGAGGGTCTAAATGAGCAAAATTCCCCCCCCCCCCCACTGCAATATTGAATTCTGACAGCGGGACCTCTCTCAGAATACACAGATTGATGGCTGCAGCCACTGATTGATGAAACATTTTCAGCATGGCTGTTTGAACAGGCCACGCACACAGATCAAAATTTGGCTAAATTTTGATCCTTCTGTACCCACCTTTAGACACATTTCCTTCTGTTCCTGATCTGTGGACAATGGCTACACAGATAAAAAAATGTTTATTTATTTACTTTTTTAGAAGAGTGGGGGAGGAGCATTTTATTGTCAGATTTTTTTTCTCACTACCTGGTGAAACTGTTCTCAGTGGAACAGGGGACTTAACCTTTCCCACTAAATCCAAAAATATTTTTTAAAAAGTGTTGACTGGCTGCACATTTGTTTTATTAAAAAAAATATTTCCACGTCATTTATAAAACTGATAGTATTTTAGAAAATTACATTAACTATTTAGTAGAAACTCACACCTGCATCCTGTGTGCTAAGTGGGAAATTTTGCCTAGCATCCCATAGTCAATCCCTAGGGAAAACTCCTGGCAAAAGCAGGAGCTATTTACATGAATAGGAAGTCAGATTTCTGAGGATTATTTTTATGAATGCAAATGTGCTAGAAGAGTGAAATAAAAGCTGGAGACTAGGTGTCTAAGATTTTTGATACCCATTTACACTCCAAGCAGTCCAGCAAAATAATTTTTCATTTGCGATGTACCCTCTTTCAGACCAATGAGGTCAACACTGATCTGGAAACCACAGGTCAGAGGGACTAGCAGGGTGCTGTGTTTTCCTATGTACATCACAACACCCTATCAAAGTAAGCAACTCCTAATGGGGCTATGTAAATTTACAGTAGCTAGTGCTGGTTGTTGGGTTGTGATTGCCAGTGCTGTAGTTCAACAGCATACAAGAGGCATGTTGCTGACAGTCTGGCTCAGGGGTAAGGGACTGGAGGAAGACAAATGAAAATGTAGACAGCTCCTACGGGTTTATAACATGGATGATTTGGTCCTACACCTAAATCTGCAAAAGGATTCTTGGGAGGCACTTTAGCATAAACAAATAGAAGGCATTATGAAAGAAGAATACAATCTAGTGACCCGTATATTTTTGGCCACAAAACAGACAATCACAAAGTCATGGAAAACACCAGTTCTCAGCTTTGACAAAGAGAAAAGTCGGGTGCATTGCTTCGCCTCGGGACTGCCTCTTTGCCCACATATACAAGCAGTACCTGTATTTGGTCTTATGGATGATCGCACCAGTGCATATATATTTTACTTTGCTCACTGGATCCCTAGATGGGGGGTCTTTTGAATAGATGAGTGCATGCTGCAATTTCAAGTATCGCTCTATTATTTGATTACCTAATGTCTCAATGTTGTCTGGATCAGTGATCCCCCATTAATGAATAAAGAACACTGTTGAATATTCAAAATCTGTGGAGAGAATCTCCCTTTGAATTTGCTCTTTGTTTTGTTAAGTTGTCTTTTCTATGACAGCTAATGTACTCTCAGGTTGTTTTCTTTGTTAATGTCATTGAACCGTATCTTCATGATATGAATATTGCCATTCTGGTTTTCAAATAAAATCTAACTGAAAGAAAACTGAGACAGCTCCTTTTGACTGGTTTGACAATATCTAGAGCAAATTATAAATAGCTCACAGGGTGTACAGCATTGGGGGCTTGTCGCATTTGGCAAGAGATGAATGTCTACAAGGACTTCATACTGCTAGTAGGCTTACGTTTATCTAACAATATTAAATCGAAAAGGTTTTTAGCAATTTTATGACATATTTTTAAATTAATATAAACTATCTTATGTGCCATCCAAGCAACCTTTCCATCCAAAATAGTCAAGCTAGTGACCTCAGCTTTGAACTGCAAACTGGCAATACAGTTTGGTTACTGATCTACTCCCATACTGCCAGTTGATGGAACAGAACACGTTACTAAGGTCATCAGTCTACTTTCTGCTCATGCCAAGAGGCTCCCAATGAACATTTCACAGATCCACAAAAACCTTGAGTCCTAACAGGTTCACAATGCTACTTCTCCTTCTCCTAGTCTGCTGTGCTGAGCTAATCTGAAACAGATTCAGGTATTTATACTAGCTGTGTCCTCAAATTGGGGCAAAGATTTTTAATGAATATATTTGGATTAAACATTTCTCTTTTATTATCTGCCTAATGTCCAACTTTAGGTATCATTTATATTGTTGTGGAGCAACTGCTAGCTACTATTTAGGGATTGCTAGAGTTCCAGTTCCTCAAGGTCTGGTAGGTTTTTGTTACCCAAAATGGGAGTATATTCTGTAAACCCTGTGTAACCAAACAAATAACATATTGTATACCACAGCTTCAGTAACAAATGGATTGTAGGGCACTGTACCTCAGTCCTGAAAGACCCTACCTCCAATGCTTCAATTAATGTAGGGGTACCAGATTTTTTAAAACATATCATTTAGGTTCCGCTGTTCCATTTATTCCCAGATATTTAAAACTTTCTACCACCTGTTAGTGTCTAGCACTATCAAGTATCCAATGGAAGCAAAAAAAATTTCTCCCAATTATTGGATAAACCAGAAAAAGAGCCAAAGCTCTTTATAACATCTGTTACCGTAGCTAACAATTGATCTGTATCCCCCAGGAACAAGAGAATATCATCTGCATATAGAAATATTTTTCCTCATCAGCCCCTCTCTGAAAACCCCTTATATTTTTTTCTGTTCTAATGGCTATAGTCAGAGGCTCCATGGCTAGGGTAAAAAGAAGAGGCGATAATGGACACCCCTGCCCTGTTCCCCGAACCAGTGGAAAGTAATCCGATAAGCCATCATTAACCTTCACCCTCCCTTAGGGGCAGTATAGAGCAATCTTACCCACTTCATAAATAGGGGTGCAAATTTAAACACTGACAAGACTTGCCACAAACACTGCCACTCAAGGCTGTGGAGAGGCCTTGGCAGCATCGAGAGAGAGAATAGCTCTTGATCCCTTCTCCTCTGTTGGAATTTGTTAGTTTAAAAATACTTTCCTAATATTCAGAGCTGTTGACCTCCCAGGAACTGATTTGGGTGAATCAATGTGTGTATTATCTTAGTTAATCTGGAGGCCAAGACTCTCGCCAGCAATTTAACGTCTGTACAGAGCCAAAAAATTGCTCTGTAAGATGAAAGCTAAAGAGGATTTTTTCCCTCCTTGTGTACCAGTATAATTGTGGTTTCAGTCATTGAAAGTGGCAGTTCTCCTTTATCAAATGCCCAGTTTAATACTTGCAAAAGCTCTGGGAGCAATACCTTCCCATAACACTTATACAGTATATTTCAGTTGGCAACCTGTCTGGTCCTGTGGCTTTATGATTAGCAGAAGTTGATGCTGCACATTGAAGTTCCTCTATACTGATGGGAGCTTCCAACATTTCCCTATCCCTATCGAAATAGAAGGGATTACTAGACTATGGAAGAAGTTCCCCATCACCCCCTCTATCCCCCCCTCTTTAGAACTATGCAGATTAAAATAATATTTTTTAAAAATGTCTATTATTTCAGAGGGGCACATAATAACCCTTCCAGTGCCATTCTTAATAGATGATATACAGTGGGGAAAATAATTATTTGATCCCCTGCAGATTTTGTAAGTTTGCCCACATACAAAGAAATGAAGGGTCTATAATTTTTATCATAGGTATAATTTAAATGATAGAGACAGAATATCAACCAAAAATCCAGAAAAAACACATGATGCAAATGCTATAAATTGAGTTGCAGTTCAGTGAGTAAAATAAGTATTTCATCCCCAAGCAAAACATGACTTAGTACTTGGTGGAGAAACCCTTGTTGGCAAGCACAGAGGTAAGACATTTCTTGTAGTTGGTTACCAGGTTTGCACACATCTCAGGAGTGATTTCGGTCCACTCTTCTTTACAGATCTTCTCTAAATCCTTAAGCTTTCTTGGCTGTCGCTTGTCAACTCGAAGTGTCAGCTCCCTCCATAATCCATAAACTGTCTATAGTATTAAGGTCTGGAGACTGGCTAGGTCACTCCATGACTTTAATGTGCTTTTTTTTGAGCCACTCCTTTGTTGCCTTGGTGATATGTTTTACAATACAGTGCCCCATTCATTGGCCCCTCAGTGCAGCAAAGTCTGCCTGTACTTTTAGCAGAGAAACAGCCCCAATGTTTCCACCTCTGTGCTTGACTGTAGGGATGGTGCTCTTAGGGCCATAGTCAGCATTTTCCTTTCTCCAAACATGACACGACTACTTAATGCCAAAGAGCTCGATTTTGGTCTCATCTGACCACAGCACTATCTCCCAATCCTTCTCTGAATCATTTAGATGTTCACTGGCAAACTTCAGACTGGCCTGTTCATGTGCCTTCTTGAGGAGGGGGACCTTGCGGGCACTGCAGGATTTCATTCCATGGTGGCGTATTGTGTTACCAATGATTTGTTTGGTGACTGTGGTCCCAACTGCCCTGAGATCATTCAGAAGCTTCTCCCATGTAGTTCTGGGCTGATCCCTCACTTTTCTCATGATCTTACTTACCCCATGAGGCAAATCTTGCATGGAGCTCTAGACCAAGAGTGATTAATGGTTATTTTGTATTTCTTCCATTTGCAAATAATATTACTATTTTGAGTACTTGTCATTAATGCCAACATACAGTATGTCCTGTACCTTCTCCCTCCTCATAATATCATTACATCATAAAACACTTTTTATTTTCAGCCTTTGTCAGGGATACCGTCTGCTACATCTGTTGCTTCTCAGACCACCTAGTTAAACTATCTAGGGATTGGTTTCCTATATATGTATTTTCTACTTCCACCACTTCTTTCTGATGTTTCCCAATCCCTAGTGGATTCTTTTATTTTGAAGATTTTGTGGACTATAAGCCCCCTAAGGTATGGCTTTAATTGCAGCCCATACCATTCCCTGAGATGCCAATGCTCTATTGTGTAAAAACTCTCCCAAATTATCTATCATATTCTCTTTAGGTACAATCAGCTGTAGCCAAAAGGGGTTCACCTTCCATTCACTTTTTTGTTGATTAGCTCCCAACCTCAAGGTCAGGATTAAAGGAGAGTGGTCCGACAACCCTCTAGCCCCATACCTTATATCATATGAGTGGCAGAATACTTTAATTCCCTATCACAAAGTCTATTTTAGAGAGTGTCAAGTGGGTACCTGAGTAACATGAAAAAAGCTGATCTGCTGGATGCAACATACGCCAAATATTCCTCAGGCTCACCTCTACAAGTACCTTATATAATGGTTTACTCCTCTCTCCTTCCTTTGGAGGAAAATGTATCTATCTGTGCATTCAACACCATATTGAAATCTCCTACCACCAAGACTGGTACCTTGGTTTATTTGCAATAAATTGCAACACATCTCTAGTTACTTCCATCTTAAATGAAGATATGATATAAACATTAATCAATATACATAAAATACCAGCTATTGAACAAACATAAATATATACCGACCCCCACTGTCGATCTTTGTCTGTCTGCAGGAAAAACGCATAGACCTATGTATTAAAGTGCTCACTCCTCATGAATAAGAAGTATGAACATCTTTAGTAAGATTTGTTTCCTGCAGACAGAGATGAGAGTTCTTGAGAGTGAAGGCTGTCGAAAAAATTGCTATTTTCTTTGCTGGGTCCCCAGTCCCCTCACATTCCAGGAACACATTGTTATTACTTTACTCACCTCAAACAATTCAAAAAAGGGGAAAAAAAACATTTGTGCCACCAAAATTATGAATACTCTTGTGCTAAACAACTCATACCCAAATGATTCATTATCTCCCCACTTGTCCATAAAGTGTCTCAAAAATATCTTCACTACTTTTTGTTGCATCATTCCACAGCCAGCAAATTTCTTCCCATTCAAAACTATGATATCTGTATTTAACCCACCCCCCCAAAAAAATTAAATAAATACCCCCCTCTCCCCCATCTAGCCATGGCTCCACAGGGGGCATTGGAAGTGGACCCCAACTCTTTGTGTAAAACAAGGATTCTTCTTACTGCAAATACCATGTGGCAAAAAAAATGTACCTTTAGGCTATAGCTCCATTCTGTTGCACCTAAAGAAAAAAAATAAAAAAAATGTGTGTCCCTCTTACAAACTTCTCTAACCTTCAAATTAATCAGTACCCAGATCTCACTGGGTCTGAATAGACTGCTCATTTCTTTCCAACCTTATTTAAACTATGAGGGGCGTTCAACTCAAACCGGGACTTTTGAGTTTATATAATAAAAGAACAAATTTCTAGGAGTGGAAACTGCATTTATTTTATTTTTGACATACTCCCCTGATACATTTATATGCTTATCCCAGTGTTTAACTAATGTCTGGAAAGCTTCAGTATAGAAATATTTGTCAGTACGCTTGAACCATCCTAGGACATTCCTGAATGATTGTGTTCACCATTCCCAAAGAAAGATTTGTCTCTTGTGCCACAGTTTATGCATCAGTTATCCAGGATCAGGTGTTCCACATGCTGAATGTTCACAGGAATGACAGCTGTGGACTAGGAACCACCTCGGTTGGGATCATCACTGACAGACATAAGGCCATCTTTGAGACATTTAACCACACCAAATGTCTTACTGTGGCTGAGCGTCCCATCACCGTACTGTGCTTGAAGTCTTCTGTAGATATCCATAGATTTTATGCCTTGGCTCATAAGAAACTTCATCACCACACGCTGTTCCATGCACACACTAACACTGTTGTCTGCCCTCTTGATTAACTGTCTCTGGACTGGCCCACGACATCAGTAATAGGACACATTTGGCACTTACTACTGCGTGTACTACTGCCATGCTAGCATCCCTTTTTATACCTGTAAAATTAAAAGTCCTGGTTTGACTTGAACGCTCCCTGTATGTTGTTGCATTTGTGGAGGTTGATACCACATTTACAATTTATGTTATTCAACTTTTTATTTAGTTGCTTACCCAGAATGCAGCTTTAAATTGATGAAAGTTGAATCCTGGCAACTTGTACCATCATATTTAATATGTTTGATGTTCCTGGCAGCTTGTACCATCATATTTAATATGTTGGGTAATCTCCATACCATACTGTGTAGCGGAGATTTCATATTCCTGATGAAAGTTTGGCAGGCGTTCACTTTTCCTGATACTGTTGTAGTTCATTTGTAGTAATGCTGCTGTTCAGCATGTTTTCCCTGGGCAGTAATCATAATAAAATTGTTTTAGCTGGTTTACTGACATCTTGTCCAATGCTTGTTACAGGCTGTTCTCCTTATTTTATTGCTATTTAAGATCATATTTTGCTACATAGCTTGTGTTGTATTGCTATCAATATAAGGCAGGTGAAAAACAGCTGTTAAACTCCCTAAAGAAAACCTATCCTTAGAAAATATATAAGCTGACCTCATCTTTTTAAAAATCTAATTGTCTGGCTGCTACTTCTCTCATTCAGGTTTTTGGTAAGGCATTATAAACCTTCCTACCTGAACCTTGTATTTTTTACCTACATAAGAAGTACATTGATAACGCTGTTTTATGGTGTGATTTGTTAGCCTGTACGCACAATCTAAAGTAAACAAATGGTCACATTCCTTTGTCAGCAATTTCTGTTTGTGTCCAAACATGAGGTATGTGACATTGCACTGCACAGGTTAGCGCATGACCTCTGTCTGTAGTCTAAGAACTGACACTTCCTATGAAGAAACTATATAACACATAATCCCTGGGTCTCTCTATGGATGAAAACTAGTAATTAGATCTGAATCAGGCAGAGCAATTAAGAGAAGAGATGTGTTTTCATTGATTTAGCACTTCCACATTTGTGATAAAACACAGAGAAATGGCTAGGCATTGATTGGATGTTGTGTGACCTGGAACAAGACATTGCTTGTATCTTTGGCAAATGGGGACAAGGCAGGTGAATGAAAACATGGACATAGGGGAATTGATCAGCCATGACACTACAAATAACAGCCACAACATGTCAGTCCATCATTATAAGGTAGGTCAAACAAAGCACACAGGGAATATACAGTAACTACACCAATACCTAGGTAAACCAACAAAAACTTTTGAAAGTGTACAATACCTTTAAATGCCCTTCCTGTCTGAAGCACATCTCTAAGAACAGGTTTTTTTTAACCACTTGTTGTCCAGTGCATTTTTTACATTTTTTCACACAAATCTTAAAATCAGCATTTTTTGCTAGAAAATGTTACACTATATTGTCAAAAGTATTGGGACCAGGGGCGGACTGACAACTCATGGGGCCCCCGGGCAATAGGGGATCATGGGGCCTCTGTGTCCTTGCCCAAACTCAAAAAAGCCTATGAAAAAGGTACCAGGGGCATCTCATGGGGCCCCCTACTGACCCCGGGCCCTCGGGCAGTGCCTGAGTTTCCCAATGGTCAGTTCGCCCCTGATTGGGACACCTACCTTTACAAGCACATGAACTTTAATGGCATCCCAGTCTTAGTCTGCAGGGTTCACCATTGAGCTGGCCCACCCTTTGAAGCTATAGCAGCTTCAACTCTTCTGGGAAGGCTGTCCATAAGGTTTAGGAGTGTGTCTTTGGAAATCTTTGACCATTTTTCCACAAGTGCATTTGTGAGGTCAGGCACTGATGTGGGACGAGAAGATCTGGCTCGCAGCCTCCACTCTAATTCATCTCAAAGATGTTCTATCGGGTTGAGGTCAGGACTCTCTGCACGCCAGTCAAGTTTCTCCACCCCAAACTCGCTCATCCATGTCTTTATGGAACTTGATTTTTGCACTGGTGTGCAGTCATGTTGGAACAGGAAGGGGCCATCCACAAACTGTTCCCACAAAGTTGGGAGCGTGAAATTGTCCAAAATGTCCTGGTATGCTGATGCCTTGAGAGTTCCCTTCACTGAAACTAAGGGGCCAAGGTGAACCCCTGAAAAAGAACCCCACACCATAATCCCCCCTACACCAAACTTTGCACTTGGCACAATGCAATCAGGCAAGCACCGTTCTCCTGGCAACCGCCAAACCCAGACACATCCATCAGATTGCCAGACGGAGAAGTGTGATTTGTCACTTCAGAGAATGCACCTCCACTGCTCTAGAGTCCAGTGGCGGCATGCTTTACACCACTGCATCCAACACTTTGCATTGCACTTGGTGATGTAAGGCTTGGATACAGCTGCTCAGCCATGGAAACCCATTCCATGAAGCTTTCTGTTGTTGAGTTAACACTTTGCATTGCACTTGGTGATGTAAGGCTTGGATACAGCTGCTCAGCCATGGAAACCCATTCCATGAAGCTTTCTGTTGTTGTGCTAATCTGAAGGCCACCAAACCTGTGGCAAGCAAAGAACATGCATGCATATAGGTGCAATAAGCTACACTTAAAATAGTATACTAAGTATGCATAAAATGGGAAGTATGTATTTCTGAACATCTGCACTTGTACATGTTAAGTGTAGCTCATTGCACCTATATGCATGCATATTCTTTGCTATTATTCAACAATGAAATGTACATCTTTGTTGTATTATGTTTGATATTAGATGACATACTTGGTTTTATGTACCTGTTAGGTGATTGTATGTATTGCATATGCCTAATACAAATTTATTGCTAAAGCAGTTTGGCTATGTGGTGTGCTTACTCTATACATTAAAAACTAAATGACAGCTCTGAAGCCAGAAGTGACAAAATCAACATCACTTCTGGCTTCTTTCGTCAAAGAGGAGATGGGGAAATGGATGTTCCTCTCCTTTGTGTGAAGCTGTCCTAGCTGTTTTACTTTGGGTGGCAGTAGGAGGAGGGGTAACCCTTCTCAGTACCATAAAAGTGATCGGGCATATATAGAGCCACCCAGATCACTATTACTAGAAAGCTAATTGGTGACTGCAAAAAATGGTACCAAGATCATGGAAGCAACTGTATACTTGTTCCAGGTCTATGAATACTTTGTGGAACACTGATTTACCATTTTGGCCCTAAATTTAAAGAGAAGGAAAAAGTAATAAGTCCTTATGGGTAAGCTGTGGAGATGGTAGTGTTGTTAATGATGTCAGACTGAAGATGGGTGAGTCATTTCATTAGAATCTATCAGTGTAAGCACACGACACTGGATCATCCAGCAGCCTTCCATAAGAGAAGTGATTTTGACACATTTCCCAATCAAAAATAGAGAACTGAAATCTTTTTATAAATAACCTCACTTTTTGCATCTTACATTGTGCCAGCTGAGGTGCTACATGGGAGGGAAGAGGTGAAAATCAGCAGCAAGATATTCAGTTGTGAGATATCAGCAGCCCCCTCAACATCTTTACACCTGTTCAGGTATCACGTGCAACATAACCATAGTTACCAGAATTTTAAAGTTTTCAGTGATAAATACAATATGCATATACTACGGTTTTCAACAACATATTGTACCTATTGCTTTTTTGTTATTATCCATATATTATTGAGAATAACTTTTGAAATCATTTTCATTAGAGCTAAGTGAATCATGTAAAACTGCCCTTTATAAAATCACTGCCCTAATATAAAATTATTATACATCCAAATATAGCTCTCCTTATTTAAGTCACTGCCATTACATGTTAGGGACCTTTTGCCTAACTGAAGGTCAATCAAGAGGCAAGGAGCTTGTGGTCCCTTAAAGTGGTTATAAACCTCACACATAAAATATGAATGAAGCACATCTCTCTATAGTGTGTAATTGTCTCAATCCAGAGCACTAAGTGTAATTTCTTTCTGCTGTTTCATTCCTCTGTTATCAGCATGAATCACTTCTAACAAGTTTTCCTGATGCCAAGAGAAAAATGGTGACAGGGGAGGGACTTCCAGCCTCAGCTCTGTTCCTGCGGGCTGTGTCGAAGGGGGGGGGGGGGGTTCCTTCCCTCCAATCAGCTCTCAGTGCTCTCCTCACTGAGCTCTGTAGAGTGTAACTTCAGCTTTCCACCCCTTTTTTCTGAACTCTCAGACAAGCTTTATAAATTCATAATTTTGAATAGATGTAGAGAAGAGAATATCGCAGATAAACAGGTACAACGTATGTAGGAGGGTTTCTTTCATCACAGTGTATCACCTGAGGCCAGTCACTTCAATGGGTATATGTAAGGGTGTACAACCACCCACCCAGATTTTCTGCCACCAGGACTAAATGAAGCAAGAAAGTACATATGCCTTTTTTTTAAACCTGACCCCTTCTGCATCAACAAAACCCACCAAAACAGGGAGAGCTGTATATGACACCAAGAGATATATTCAAAAGAAATATATATATATGTATTTGTATAATTATTTTAGTGATCTCTCCATTACTATGTTACAATTCTGATCCCTCCATCTCCATGTCAGTGGCGCTGATCCTTCTATCACCATGGCAATGGTACAGATCTCTCTATCACTATAAAAATTGCAGAGATCACTGGCAATCCATTTGTTGCCATGGCAGTGGTGATGACCATAGCAACAAAACCAACCCTTTATGTTGATTTTTTAAAATTTGTTTTAATTTTAACTTTTCTATTTGGCAAACAGTTTGTTTACATACACCAGCGTAATAAAATCAACACCCCTTGTATCATGATAATGATGATGATACTGCTATATATCCCTTTATCTACAAGGCAATTGGAATGATTCCACTGTTACTATGGCACTGGCAGATATTTCTCCATAGCCATGGTTATGGGGCCAACCCTTCCATCGTCATAGCCACAGGACCATTTGTTGCTACAGGAAAAGGACAAATTCTTTTACTACCATTAAAATGGAATATAAACTGCCATTGCCATGGAAATAAGGGCAATCCCTTTGTCCTGGCGGTGCTGGAGCCAATCCCTCTATCACCATGGCAATTGCCCATTGCCATGACAATGGGCAAGAGCGCTTCATTACCATAGCAAGTGATCTGATTTCTGCATCACCCATGGCAGCGTTGCCATGGGAATAGCACCTGTCAGATCCTTGTTTCAATGTGGCTTGGTGGAGATGTCTTTATAACTATAGCAACAGTGCAGATTTGTATGTTACCATGGAAACAGGACCAATCCTTTCATTACCATAACATTAGCATATATTCCACCATGGCAACAAGGCCATGACTTATCTATTTCATTGCCATATCTCCAGGGCTAATCCCCCTGTCGTCATGGCAACTACTCAGATCTCTCCATCACTATTGCATAGTGCAGATCCTTCCGTCACTATAGAACTAGTCTGAACCCTTACCATGGAAACAGAATTGTGACTGATTCCTTAGTTGCCATGGCCATAGCATAGATCCCTCCAACTCATGGCACTGGAATAGATCCCTCTGTTCAATCCTTTAATTGCCAAGACAACAGTGGCGACAGCTTGTATTTTGTTGCCATGGCAATGGTGCTATTATTGAGCCCTCATAAAATAATAGGAATACTGATTCATAATAAAAAATGTTTTAAGTATTAAGCTTATTGTTGGTAAAAGAATTTTAAATATTATATACCCAACAATTGTATAGCCCGTAAATGACTGAATGTGAATTCAAAATGTCTGTCCTCACTAGAGGATTTTGCCACCATGTGAACATATATCCTTTTTTTGTGAGTGCTCAGTATATAAAGAGGAGTGGAGATCCAGCCGATAACAGCACATGTAATTCTCAGAGATTTTGAAGGTAGAAGGGTTTTTATCTTAAAGCGGAACTATACTCACCCCCGATCCAGCAATGCACTGTCCTGGAACTCCCTGCCTGGCCACCCATCTTCGGGCAGCTGGCTTCCAGGTCCCGAACACCAGCCGTTGTCATTGGTCAGGTGGGGATGATGTCACTCCCACGCATGCACAGGAGTTTCATCAAAATTCTGCATTGCCAAATTTGTACAGTGAGCTGCACCTCCGTGTACAGCATGTCTCGTATGAATTAAACATTCTTGCATATCCGCCCATTTTTACTTTTTTACTTAAAGTTTCACTATAATGCATTCTCTCCATTAAGGTAAACAACGTTGTGAGTGGAGCTCCCCCCAACCCCCCCCCCATTATAATTACCTGAGCCTGATTTTGATCCAGTGCTGTGCCTGAGAGAAGAGGCTTGATCGGTTCTCTCCCTGCTCCTAGGCTCAGAGATGACAGCGGGAGCCATTGTCTCCTGCTGCTGTCAATCACACCCAGTGAGGATGGAGCAGGGGTGGGGCCGAGCCACACTGTGTGTGTCTATGGACACAGAGTAGGCTCTCAAGTGAGCAGCTTCTTGCTATAGCAGCACTCAGTGGGGGGGGGGGAGCAGCCAGGGGCGCCAGCGGGGGACCCGAGAAGAGGAGGCTCAACCATTGCACAGAGCAGGCAAGGATGACATGTTTATTATTTTAAAGAACAAAAAAATATGGGTTTACAAACACTTTAATATGTATTTATTTTTTCTTTTGGACAATTTTGCCAACAGTATTGAATGTAACAGGAAAGTGCATGTGCTACATAGTTACATAGTTAGTCTGGCTGAAAAAAAAGACAAAAGTCCATCTAATTCAACCATTAACAAAAAAAAAGTTATAATCCTATACTCACAGTTGATCCAGAGGAAGGCAAAAAAAACTCAGCAAAGTATGATCCAATTTGCTCCTGCATGGAAAAAAAATCCTTCCTGATCCCCCGAGAGGCAATCAGATATTCCCTGGAGCAACTTTACCTATATATGTTAGTATCCAGTTATATTCTGTGTATCTAAGAAACAATCCAGGCCAGAACCAACTCTTGAGGGAGTCAACTCCACATTTTCACAGCTCTCACTGTGAAGAAACCTTTCTGTGTTTGGAGATTAAATCTCTTTTCCTCCAGACGTAAAGAGTGCCCCCTTTTCCTCTGTGATGACCACAGGATGAATAACTCTACACTGAGTTCACTATATGAACTCGGTGTATCATCAGCTACATCTCAAACCTAACCCTTTGATGGGATGTTGCACTGCAATTTACACATCCCCAGAACACAAATGAGGGAATCTATGAAAACTAGTGCAACCAGAATCAGACGTGGCTTGTCCACAGACACTGTACAAGCTTTGTCACCCTAGAACAGGAAGTGTGTTACTGGCAAGATCACTAGGTTAAAATAAAGGGAAATGCCTAAAAAAAGAAAACTAGTGCAGTTACCAAATCTAAGGACTGGTAAACTGTAATATATAACATTGTTGTTCATGAGTTTAGATATGCTATAATACTTAACAGGTGAAAAGGGTGTTATACTTGCTCTGAACCAACTTTAAATGCAACAAGTTGCTGTCTGTTGTCCCCACTGAGGGAATCACCACCTCTATTTGTACTAGTAACTATTGTCTCTGGTACAGGAAGTGAGAAAAAATGTCCCATCGCTTTAAAAATTGTCATCGAAACAAAAGACAAATGCAAATCTTTGATGGGGACACCTATTTCAAATATTTTGGAAGCCAGTGTTGGGCTTAAAACTGGTTTGCAAACCCCCAGACATGAAATAGGAACAAAGCACATTCTTCTATACTGTGCACTTCTTTCCATCCAAAGCAATTAGTGTAATTTCTCTCTGCCGCCTTCTTCCTTTTTTATCAGTATGAGTCACTTCTGACAGATTTTTCCAACACCAAGAGATAAAAAGGGGGATGAAGAGCGTCCGCACACAGCCTGCGATACAGATCTTTAGCTCTGCATGTTCTCCAAGTACTGTGTGAAGGAAGGTGTGTCCCTTGCCTTCTATCAGGCCTCAGAGCTCCCCTCAATGAGATCTGCACTGTGAGACTTTAGATCCCCGCTCTGCGTTGCTATAGCTGAGAATCTTTTGGTTTGACAGATTCGCAGATAAACAGGTACAACATATGAGGCAGGATTTGCTTAATCTCTGTGTATCATCTGAGGCCAGTCACTTCAATGGATATATGTAAGGGTTTACAACCACTTTAAGGAAAGTTAAGAGGAAAAACAGATAATGAACAAAGGTATATAGGGAGAATGTTCTTAAAGCCAAATAAACTAATTGTTTCACAAAACAGTTACAGGTAAAACAGGACTAAAGCCCATTTCCCAAAAAAAGACATGCCGTGAAAGATAACTGTCATATTTGCTTGTTCTCTCAACTAAACTGTCTATCCATCAAATTACTGGTGTCAAAGCTGATCATATGTGCAGCAGCATAGCAACTGCAGATCAAACAGGGGCTAATCTGGCAGCTTCCTAGACTGCAAAGAATAGGAGGGTTTATTTCTGCTTTAAGGCATGCCAAGAATGATAACTGTCACAGTTGCTTGTGCTCTCAACAGAACTATCAAGTCATAAAATGGCTGATGTCTGCATGTGCAGAGCCTTGGCAGCTGTGGCAAAAATGGCAGCTTCCCTGGCTGTAAAGGGTAAGAGAGTTTAGTTCCTCTTTAAATGCACACCAAAGGCATCCTCTTTTCAAACTTTTTCTCAGGTACCGCTCAACTGAGTATCAGGGCTATAGTTCCTATGGACAGCCAGCTGATAGAGTAGCTTTTTTTATATTATTAATATTATTATAGCAGAAGTATAGCCAAAGTTATTCTGGCCCTGCTTCTCCTGGGTTCACAGGGGTGCAGTTCATTCACTCAGCCAGTCCATGCTTTGAAATGATCCTGACCATATGGTCAGGATCCACCCAGATCAGGGGCAGACTGACAACTCATGGGGCCCCGGGCAATAGGGGATCATGGGGCCCCTGTGTCCTTGCCCAAACTCAAAAAAGCCTATGAAAAAGGTACCAGGGGCATCTCATGGGGCCCCCTACTGACCCCGGGCCCTCGGGAAGTGCCAAAGTTTCCAAATGGTCAGTCCGCCCCTGACCCAGATGCTTGGACCAGCAGCTGGCTCAGCCTCTCTGTGATGTGCTGAGAGTTTGAGCCAGCCACTCCCACCCCCTCCACAGCCCAGTGCTCCAGTGAGCGCTGGAGGGACAGAGCAGAGAACCTGTGACTTGCATTCACCAATTCTCTGCTCACTGAAGGCTGAGAACTGAGTGATCAGTGGTCTTTGATTGCTCACACATAGAGCTGGAGGGGACACATTCAGCTTTGGATCAATGCTGCATCCACCTAGGTGAGTATAAATATGTATTTTTAAGTGTTGTAAAGTCGATGTCAACTCAGATATCATTCCTTTAAAATTATGTTTTCTGTTTTCACCAGTCATTTAGCTAAGTTCATTATATTATATCATAACCTGAAAGAACTTGATTGGGAAAAATGATGGTTTTTAAAAAGTGATTAGTTATCGTCAAGCCCTATACAGCCCCATATGGATGCAGAATAGCAGTAACAGTTTGTGCTTCCATCTTATCAGTGACATAATTACATTCAATTTGTTAATTTTAAGACATATTTTACCTTGACATTTGTGCCTCTACATAATCGACCTAATGTTCTCATTTTTGATATAGATATATATATATATATAAATATATAAAACATACGCAAATATAACATAGCATGTGATATAAACATTAAAACCTGATTTTACTCAGATCAAATAAGTGATAACCTCAAGTGCAAGAGATCCTAAATAAATCTCTCAATAGTGTCTAAATATAATCCAAATGTGAAGGACCCAAAGTGAAATGGTGAACATAATTGTGATGTACTATAATACATGCATTCACAACTAACCATATATTAAACTCAAAACCAACATCAAAAATGAACATCAAAGCAACCAATGAAGACAAAAACAGATGATCAAGATGTCCCTGATCAAACACAAACAGTGATTGCGTGATCCCAGTACTGGGGGATAAATCATACAAACTTAAAGTGAACAGTGCTTCAAAAAAAATCACATCGACCAATAATATTATGAAAAATATTTGCAAACAACCATGTGAATCTAAAAATGCATATATAAAAAAAGTTCAATCAAATTCCAAATTCTGTGTATATAAGCGCAGGTGATCCACAAACTTAACCGTGCAAACGTGCTGTGGATGTGCACTACATCCGCTGGTGGTATATCCAAAAAATAGCTAAATTGCCTCCTCACCTCCTTACCATGACCCAATGGGCCATACAACTTTTGGATCACCCCTGGATCCTCCAAAAGCAATATCCTGTTTAATGGACTCCTTCCAGTGGTAGTGTATAAACCAGATCAAGATCCCTTTAACTCTGAGTAATACGATCAACTCCAACAGAATATAGAAGAGAGAACTTCCATAGTGTAGTACTGCTTTTATTTGTAAAGTATTCAAAAACAGCCAATTTTCTACTCACATGATATAAACGTTATACAGGCATTTCAATTCCTCAACCTCATGCTGTGGGTGTACTGCATGGGTTCACTAGGAGCACCAAGATGGCGTCCACGCCGGATATTGCGTCACCGCATCACCAGATATTAAGTCACCACGTCACCTACGCGTTACATCACTGCCCTCGTGACCTGATGAAGTCTCACTTGCCCCCCTTCCTGACCAGGCCATTTTTTGTGTTACGGAGCTGCATTAATTTAACTGACAATTGCGCAGTCATGCAACACTGCACCCAAATGAAATTTGCATCCTTTTTTCCCACAAATTGAGCTTTCTATCGGTGGTATTTAATCGCTTGTGCAATTTTAATTTTTTGCGCTATAAAAAAAAAAGATCAACAATTTTGAGAAAAAAAACTTCATTTTTGACTTTTTGCTATTAAATATTTCCAGTAAAAAATTAAAAAAATCTAATTTTGTCATAAATATAGGCCAAAATGTATGCTGCTAAATGTCTTTGCTAAAAAAAATCCCTATACGTGTAAATAATTGGTTTCCGTGAAAGTCATAGCGTTTACAAATGGCGGTGTATATATACTGGATTTTTTTTTTTTCACTAGTAATGGCGGTGATCAGCGACTGCGGCGGGCATTCTGACACTGGGGGGAACTGACTTGGTGTCACTGACACCCCTAGTGACACCAAGACAGTGATCGGTGCTAAAAAAAGCACTGACACTGTACTAATGGCACTAGGAAGGAAGGGGTTAACATGATGAGCGATCAAAGGGTTAACTGTGTGCTGAGAGTGTTTTACTGGGAGATGCTCAGTAATCACCTGGCACCGGTGGGGAATCACCGGCCAGGACCCGGTGATTGACAGTCACAGCCATGAATGACGGCGTGGGTAGGGCTCGCGCATGCTCCCTGCCCGGAAATACAAAAACACATATATATATATACGTGATTTTGTGCACCCCTGCCGCCCTGTAGCAGTATATCTGCTATAAGGTGGTCAGGATGTGGTTAATATGCATACTTTTTTTTTCTTTCTGATATATTTATTTCTCTGTATATTTTTCATATTTAATAGCTCTGAAGGAGGGAGAGTCTTTTCTCCCAAAACGTGTTGGCTTGCTGCACTTGTCATTACTTAGAATATATGCCTCTTAATCTACCATCAAAAGTGTATTATTTTGGACATCGGGTGCTCCTTCTTTTCTAATATTCCAAGTATACATGTGGAAACGACCTCAAGGCCGTACCAGAAAGGCAGCAGCCCAAACCCTAAGAGGGTTTACCACCAATTTCCACCACTGGGTACAGCTGACTGGAAGGACATCTCCTACCCACCAACGCAACCACCCACCTACGACCAGTGACTGATCCGGTCAGTCCAGCGCAGTCTTCAGTACAAACAATGTAATTACATTTTGTAATTCTCAAATTAATACCTCTGTTCCTGGTAAAACTGATATTCCACTGTATATTATCCAGTTTGCCTGTTGTACAGTGGATCGCATTTATTATTACTTGATTTCCTAAAGCCAAATATAGTTCTTAGCTTTTCAGCTAGACATTGTAAGAAAGGACTCAACAGATTGGGGCTCATGCTAGGTGTGGGTCTATTGATACATTGGCTCGAAGGCACGAGTTAATGAGACATGCTGTGTGGTTGTACACCTCTGTACATGCCACGTGTAGTGCCAAGCCAAGAGCAGTATTGATGGATTTTAATTACCTAGTCAGAATTTTTTCTCAGCCAATTTAACAGCAGTACGTTAATGAGTCAGCAGTAGCACAGAAACCCAGTCAAATCAATAAATCTCCACTATGCTGTATTTTACAGCAATTTTCTCTTTTCTTTCTGCTCACATGCTCATTTACAGTTCACAGGGCATTCAACACTTCATTTAGCAGGTTGTGAACAGACCTTCCTTGTTAGAGAGATAGTTCTGTGAGGGACAGCAAAGCAGACTAGGTCCTAACCTTGAACGTGAAATGTTATGGTTGCCATTCCTACCACTCAACGCTCTTCCTGCTTCTAGAGCAGCATTTCTCAACATTTTTTTCACTCATGGCACCCTTTAAAAGTATGATAAATTTTGAGGCACCCCAGTCTTAAATTTAAAACATGTACATTTTATTTATCAATGGGAAACTGAGCCTTGGATAATACACAGAACTACTGTGATGAAATTAACTTTACAAGAGAAGCCCCTTTTACATCAGAGGTTCTCCCAACACTTTCTAGGTCCTTCCATTACATCAAAGCTTCCCTTCACACCATACAAAACTCAAGGTGCTGTTCTGGGTCCTACGAGGAACCCACATGGCACCCCAAGGTTGAGAAACACTGTTTTAGAGAAATAAAACTGGAAACAAACAGTTACATTTAAGGCATGCCGTGAATGATAACTGTCATTGTTGCTTTTGCTTCCATCCGAAATGTCAAGTCATCAACTGGCTGGTGTCATAACTGATCAAATGTGCATATCTATGGCAACTGCAGATCAAACAGAGGCTAGGATGGCAGCATCCTTAGTTCTAAAGAATAGGAAGGGTTAGTTCTATTAGAGGTATTTTCATGTTCAACTAGCAGGTGGAGTTCTAGGCTCCTTTTCAGGTATTTGTCAGATCAGACTTACTGTATTTGTCCTTTGATTACGGAGGTCGATACCACAAGCCCCAATTTACACAGAAAAGAGATGCATTCCCATCTTTCCTGCAGGTACATCAAAAAAGAGAGTCTGCTGGCAAATAGCTTTTGCTGTGCTTTCTCTTTACCAGCCTTATAATGCTCTGTGAATCAAAAAGAAGATTTTATATAAATAGTATATAAATCCTCAGTCTCACAATGTATAAACACACAAGAAAAACTGCAATGAGATAAATATGTAGTCTGCCTTTGCTGCCCCTCCATCTGAAAATATTAACTGCTTTACTGTCATGCTAATGCTCTGGTTTCAGTGGATTCTGAGTCACTGACCTGAAATAAGAATTTAGATAAGGTATTTTGCTTTAGGGCTCATTCACACTGGCATTTAAATTTGTAGCACTATAGTAATCAATGGGTCCATACACATAGCTAGTTCTACATATGTGTGCCATGTTTTAGCAGGTTTAGTGTCCCTTTAAGTTTGGTACCTTCCTGTTCCCCATAGATGAAATTAGTGCCAATATAAATACCAGCTGTTGGTGGGGCCCAGGCAGACTGGGTATGGGAACAGGACACCCCAGGGCAGCAGCAATGTAACCCTACATCGTGCTCACCCAAAGAGCCCTGTGCTGAATTCCCAGAAGTGGCACAGATTGTGTGAAGACTAGTTGAAGTCACCTTGTCTACCCCTGACCTTCTACTGCAGGTGCTGTAGCATGGTGCATATGGCCTTGGGGGCCTCTGACAGAGTCTTCTATGTGTCACCAGAAACAAAGGTATAGATGAGGGAGCATGTCTGGCTGAGAAAAGCTATAGAAATGACATTTGGAAGAGAATAGTTGTATAATAATCAAATGACCTTGTTACCCCTGACCATCAGCTGCAGGTCCTGTGGCTCGGTGGTGGATAGGCTAAGGCTAAGAGATTTAGTGTACACTGAGAAGTGGCCCCAACTCTGTGGTGCTCCCTAGGATAAGAATGGAGGGAAGATTGCTAAATATGAGCAATTGTGCTCCGTACTGAAAGGACTACTGCAGGATGTATATTCATGCTAGTGGTACTCTGTTCCAAAGTCCTGTCAGTATGTAAAATGTGATATTTGGAAAGAAAATGTTTTGGAAACAAATGTGAAGTTGCAGTAAAGTGCTGAAAATGCATGTGAGTGTGAACATTTCTGTAGTACCCTCTAGTGTGCTACTTGAATAGTGTAGGTAAATCAATTGTGTATGACTCATGGTAACTGTGTGAGTCTGTGATTAAGGTCGGGTTACTGCAGGTCAAGCTGGGTGACTTAACAGGTTGGGACTCTGTCACCTCCACCTGGTTCTGGAGCACCATGGGAACATTCCAGAAGTCAGTAGGCGGAAGAGGTGGAGACCTAATCTGTATGTTTGTGGAAGTCTAACCAATCTCAAGTTTGGAGGCCATGGTAGAGTGGTGGACCAATCCATAAATATGGGATAGTCATGCTGACTGGGGAGTCGGGTGGAAGATAGAGTGCTGAGGAGACTGTCAGCGGCCTGGGAGGGGTCTCCTAGGTCTGCAGGGGGCTGGCCTCCAGGCTGGGATCAGGGTGGCTCTGGAGGATCCATTCAGCAGTGAGGCGTTAACAAGATCAAAGCCTGGGAGCAGTGGGAGCAAAAACAACAGAGTGAGTACATAAGCACATCCTGGGATTCACAAGAGGAAAGACTGCCTTACGTAGTAAGCTTTCAAAGGACAGTGCTGTGCTTAATCCTTTATCCTTGTCCTGAGAGATCTTCAGAGCAGCCAGGAGGGCTGGTAGAGTCTGCAGGCTGGGGAGCTGGGATCAGTTCTACAGGGAAGAGTAGACATCTCTGCATGTAGTTTACAAGAAGCTAAGTTGATTTCAGACGGGCTGCAAGTTCCTCACTTGTAAGGGGCTGTTGCTACTGATCTGCAAAGCCTGACGGCTTGCAAAGATAAGAACAGCCCAGGATCTGTTTCTGTAAATAGGAAGGAAGCTGTCCCCATGCTTTGATTCAATTAGGTTGGGCTTCCCATAATCCCTATTAACCTTTCCCAGTTATATTCCCCTAACAAAAAACAAAAACCAAGTTCATGGACTGTTCACTGACTGTGGATAAAAGTTTGGAAAATGCATGTTGCCTGGCTGTGCAGAGCTTAGGGGTACCAAGAAATACAGTGGCCCTCACAGGAGTAACGCTACACTCCCTTGTTTCATGTATTAGGCCTTAAGCCAGAAAGGTTTTGAGCAGCTCTCTGGCTGAAAGAGATGGATCCAAGATAGTGTCCACAGAGACAGGTATATGGGTGCGCTATTCAAGAAGCTAGACGACACTTGTACAGGTTGGCACCAACATCTGCCCAATCCAGGTCACCTACACACGTATGTATATCTGCATCTAAAAATGTGGGATACAGCTGTGTTCAGGGCTTTACATAACTGCAGATTTTACACATGTACACACGTGTTAACACATGTAAACGTGTATATGCGCTCACATATGAAGTTGCTAGAATTGTATAAACATAAGTAATTAAATGTGTATTTTATACTGGATTTTTTGCCAGCTCTGCTAGCAAGATCATGCATTCCACACATGCCTATACCTATGTGAATGAACCTTTAAGACCTCATGTTGATAGGCAAATGCAGCACACTTTTTGGTATATTTGAGAGATGCTTCGGAAACGGATGTGTGTCTTTACAGGTGCATCTGACTTGTAGCTGACCTCCTTCCAAGTTGCCTCAAACTGTTTTTGCATTTCCATTCATTGGTATAGAGAGAAAAGCAGTTTTGAAATAGAAAAAAAAAACAACTCTTTTCAAGAGAGTTATTTAAAAAGACATTGGCCAAACACTTTCACGTTTTGACAGCCTGTGTTGTAGGTATCCTATATCTTACTTTATTTATCTTTTCATTGCAGAGTGTTTGGATTTGCAATAGTTGCTACATCAACGTTAAACATGTTAATCCCGTCGGCAGCGAGGGTGCATTATGGCTGTGTCATCTTTGTCAGGATCCTGCAGGGATTAGTAGAGGTAAGTCTTTGCATGGCTTGCTCCAAAGATTTCCTTATGAGTAACAATGCACCCCTCTTTAGAAGATCCATCAGATTACAATGGGGCTGGCATATTGATTCTGGTGCAAAAAGGTCACCTTATTCCTGTCCACAACAACAAATGAGGATTCTTTTTTGGAATATTTGGAATAGAGAACATGACTGGTTCCTTTGTGCAACGATTACATTTTTTCCCAATATCCTTTGCAAAGAAAAATGTATAAGTCACTGTTTATTAAACCAATTCCCAGGTACCACTTACAACAAAAGTTGTAATTACAGCAGATACCTCCAAACTTTGTCACCTCTATGCTCGTACAGTGAATTTGTTTTTTTGTTTTTTTATTTCTTTTTTTAGCTCACTGCATTTTAAAAAAAATACCATTAAAGTGTTTGTTCACCTTTACAAAAAAAATGCATATGCAGATAAGGGGCGTTTGTAGATAAAAACAAATTGTCCTTGCTATAAGTGTAGGCCATTTACATACGGTACCTTCTGACGTCTGACTGAAATACTCCCAGGGCATTGCTAGGACATTGCTAAGTGTGATACAGTCATTATTGCTCACCTCCACCATCAAATGTTGAGCCTTTTTTTTCTGATTCAGACCCCCTCACATGCTCTTTCTCTCCCATGATGCAGTAGCTCTGAGCTCAGCGTTTGAGAGCTCACTCCTGTGAGCCTCACTTAGGCCTCACTTAGCAAGGTCCTAGCAATGCCCTTGGAGTATTCCAGTCAGGCTTCATGAGGTACGTAAATGGCCCACACTTATAGCAAGAGCGTTATTCAACTTTCGTCAGAGCTGCAAATTATGTTTATATCTGCAGATGCCCTTAATCTGCATAGGCAGTTTTTGGTAAATGTGAACTAACCTTTTAAGGGATCAGAAAAAAAAATGGAAATTGAAGCACTACAGCACTGCTAAAGCATCCACACACGACTTTATTCCAATAACATCATTATTCCTAATTTATAAGAACAGTTTACTGAATGGAATGGTACCAACTGATTGGCGAAAAGCAAACATGCTACCAATATTCAAAAAAAGGCCTGAAATATATACCTGGAATCTACAGACCAGTCAGCTTAACATCAATAATATGTAAACTATTGAAAAAAATGATAAGGGACCATATCCAAAAGTTTGCTGATGAAAAAGTATCATTAGTAATAACAAGCATGGATTTAGGCCCTGTGCTGATCACATGCATCCTCCCAAGAAAAAAAACAAAACCACTCTAGCAATGCACACCAAGTTGAGCATGTGCAGAGTTACTCCATATAATAGGATCAGGAGATGATAGGGGGATACTGGAAAAAAGGGAGGATCATAGAAGTCAAGATCAAACAGCGTTTTTACACAATGCAGAGGATTAACCCCTTAGGTTCCACAGTGAGTATAACAGGCATGCTTTACTGCATATACAGACTGATTTTACTGTTGTGGGTTTAGTAACACTTTAAGAGGGAATATGATAGTGATCCTTGCATGGTGACTCTAGCATTGGGAGGAAACGTTTTAATCATAGGTCTCTAAAGAAGACATCCAGTAAAGCAATGAAGTTGGAAAAGAAACAGTTAAATCTTAAAAGAGATGTATGGGCTGATTAAAAAAAAAATATATATACTCACTTAGGTGGAAGCAACATTGATCTGATGCTGCATCTGTACCCCACTGTCTCTGCATGAGAACAGAGTGATCGAGAACCACAATCGATCAATTCCCCCTTCCTCTCTAAGCAGAGAGCCATGACTGTCAGACTCCGGCTCTCTGCTTTGCCCCTCCAGCGCTCACTGGAGTGCTGGGCTGTGGATGGTGGGAAGGGCTGGCTTAGTCTCTTGGTGGATTGCTCAGAGTCTGAGCCAGGTGCTAGTCCAGGATTCTGGGTGAATCCCAACTGAAGCCTGCTGTCAGCTGAAAACAGGTCACAGGAGTGGAGAACTAACTGCTTTCCTGAGATCCACAGGAAAGTATAGCTATAAAAGCTTTGTCTATACTTCTCATTTAAACTGCAGAAGGGGTTCTTAGGATGATGTTAGAATGATGCCAATGTGGAATTCCTTTCAACAGTCAGTGGTGTCAGCAGAGAATGTAGATTAGTTCAAAAACCTTTTGAATGAGTTTCTTAGTGAACAAAATGTACAGGGGTATGGAAAACAGTAATCACACACACACTTCTCAGGTTCAACTGGATGAACCTGTGTCTTTATTCAACCTTACTAACTATGTAACAATGTAAAATTCAGGGGTGCAATCCAAAGAGTATCTATCACATTTTGAGGATCCAAACATGCCCCCTTATCAGGGCTTTATTGAGAACAATGTGAATGGATTGGAAGAGAACTGTACCTTTAACCCTGGTTCATACCAGCGTGACCTTTTATGCAATTTGACAGTTCCAAATCACATGACAAGTTGCACCCTATTTGGAATCATTCGAATTGGTGCAACTCCAACTTTGCAGCGCAGAACTGATTTTGAAAAAAGGTTCCTGCACTATTTTTGGTGATTTCATTTGCAACTTGCATAGATATAAAATAGATATGAATTCGCACTGACCAACGGCTTTGAAATCGCACTGCATCAAGTGAAGTAGCGCAATTTCAAAGCCGCCTTCAGTATGAACCAAAGCCTAATGTTATTTCTTCTAGTGTGATTACAATCACAGGTCTTGTCAGTAGCCAGTTTAACAGCAAACCTAAAGGTCAAGACAGTTGTTATCTATTAGTATCAAGGCTTCATCTAGTACTGGAGGCTGTCATTATGCAACTTCTGGAAGCAGCACTGAATCTGGAGCAGCCTAGCACTGTTTCTGGAGGTCCAGACTCATTGTGAGGTTAGCTGCCCTGACAGGCTTCCATCACAAAGGATATAACAGATTTCTTGCTTATGGGCATTGTATAATGCTGCACATTGTCTGTATAAAGTAATTGGTACCTACATGTTCTACGGAACTGCCAATTGGTGAACTCCTTTGAGAATTTCAATCAGAATGTTGCTGATTAATATATTTGTATGAAAAACATGAAATAATTATTCCCTAGAAAAGTAATAGGAAACGGAAACTGCAAATGTTTCTTATGTTAGTTGCTATATTGTATATAACAATATTGAGCCACTGGACAATATATTTAATATTTCCAACATGACCCCTTGTCAAGGTATGCAATATTCTGCCCTTGAATTATCTACTATCATTTTAATTTAAAACACACATGCTTAGTCAATGAAATATAAACTAATGCAGGCCATAGACGGGTCGAAAATCGACCAATTTTTCTTTAAAAAAACGAAAAATCGGTCGTTCAAGCGGCCAACGTTACCAGCAACGGTAAAAAAAATCGGCCGATTTTCATCCTGTCTACAGCCGGCAAAAAGTGTCCCTGCAGAGAGCTCCGCTATTTCTTTGACAGTTCATTGACATTTATAGCGGTTGCAACAATGTATCTATTTGTATCCATTTAGGATACAGATGTTTTTATTCAGAAACAAATAGATACATTGTTGCAACCGCTATAAATGTCAAGGAACTCTCAAAGAAATAGTGGAGCTCTCTGCAGGGACACTTTTTGCAGGACTGGAATTCCTCTTCTTCTTCATCCTCTTCTTCTTCTTCATCCTCTTCATCCTCTTCTTCTTCTTCATCTTCTTCATCTTCTTCTTCCTCTTCTTCTTCATCCTCTTCCTCTTCTTCTTCATCCTCTTCTTCTTCATCCTCTTCTTCTTCTTCATCCTCTTCTTCTTCTTCATCTTCTTCATCTTCTTCTTCATCCTCTTCCTCTTCTTCTTCTTCATCCTCTTCTTCTTCTTCATCCTCTTCTTCATCCTCTTCTTCTTCTTCATCCTCTTCTTCTTCTTCATCCTCTTCTTCTTCATCCTCTTCTTCAGCTTCTTCATCCTCTTCTTCATCCTCTTCTTCATCTTCCTCTTCTTCTTCATCCTCTTCTTCTTCTTCATCCTCTTCTTCATCTTCCTCTTCTTCATCCTCTTCTTCTCTTCCCCTTCTCCTTCTTCCTCTTCTTCTTCATCCTCTTCTTCATCCTCTTCTTCTTCATCCTCTTCTTCTTTTTTCTTCTTCTTTTTGTCTTCCTCTTGCAGGTCACTGCTCATGCGCAGATTTTTTTATCGGTAAAAGATCGGCCGATTTGCCCATCATTGCCGCGAAAATCGGCCGATCGGCAAAATCGGCCGATTTTTTCCAACTTTACCGATAAAAAAAATCTGCCAAAATACCGAAAAACGGCCGAACATTTAGCCCACTAACGATCCGAAAATCGGCCAATTTTATTTTCAGCCGAAAAATTGTCCGATTTTATTTTCGGCCGAAAAATCGGCCGATTTTCAACCCATCTATGGCCTGCATAACACAGCATTCTGTGAAGACACAGGTTGTATTCTAGACAGTTGTATTAAATGTGTATTAACAATCTGTTGTTGCAATTAAGGGAGTGACATACCCAGCGTGCCATGGAATTTGGAGCAAGTGGGCACCACCGTTGGAGCGCAGTAGGTTGGCCACAACAGCTTTCTGTGGTATGTCATTCAATACAGTTTACTCTGCTTGTCTTATTACACTACACGTCTTTACTGTACTCATGAGGAAGGTTTGCTCAGTGATAAAACTCACACAGAGTGAATGAGAGTGTGAACTATGTTTTTTTTTGTAAGCTACTGGAAGGCAAATTCTACTTGAAATTATTTATAAAGCAACCAACGAAATCTGGCTTTTCATTTCACTGTTTGTTAACATATATCCAGTGGTAAAATGGTCACTTTCAGGTGATTGTTGTAGATAACTATGATTAGCACATTATTATTACACTTTATGAAAGCTAAATAGGAAGAAATAAAAGACACAAATTAAAGTGGTTCTAAAAGCAGAAGATTTATCACCTTAATGCATTCAATACAGTCTACGTGTTTCGGACAATTAGTCCTTAGCCATTTCTAAGGACTAATTGTCCGAAACGCGTTGGATGTTTTAGCTATGTTTCCATAATAAAGAAATATACATTTGGACTTTATCCTGAGTGCCGGCCATTCCTGTTCTTATCTCTCTCCTCATTGGCTCACACAACAGTGGGAGCCATTGGCTTCTGGTGCTGTCAATCACAGCCAGTGGGCCAATGAGCAGAAAGCGGGGGTTGGGTCGAGACATGTCCTGTGTGTGAATGAACAATAGAAAGAAGTTTGCTATTGGGGGCACTTGGCAGGGGAGAGGAGAAAGGACTGCCTGTGGGAGATCCAAAAAGAAAAGGATCAGGGCTTCTCTGTGCAAACACATTGTACAGAGCAGGTAAGTAAAACATGTTTGTTTGGGTTTTTTTAATTACAACCTACAGAATCAATTTAATGCAGTTCTAGAAACATTAATACTTAATTAGGCTGGTTTTTTTTAATGCAAGCAGTAAACGTGTCAGCTGGTACCAGTTTCCTGCAGTATAGAAGGGCTGGAGTGTGAAAAGAGGTAGCAGCACAAGGAATCAATTAGGGTGCTGACAAGGGAGCATGCTCATGAGAGGAGAAGGCAGAGTGACAGAGGTAATCACTGAGCTGTTCCCCTTTCTCTGTTTTAGCTTAATAGGCTTTTCATTTTTATATTATAAATTATAATCTGAGTTTTGCTTTAAACTCTGTCAATCAGGTGTCAGAAATGAATTTTATCGCCACATAAAAGTATTTTTTTAAAACCCCTTTTACTTGTTTTAATCTGTTATTCTAAATAAACTTACACACCCAGCAAATCTATTGGCTTTTTTTTTATGATCTGCCACTCTGCCTCTGCACAGCAGGTCCAGTGATTCCATCTTTCTCTCTAATATCATTGACAGTTGGCTGTCCTTTCTTATTTCTTACAGCTGGCCCTCCAATGATGCACCAGATCCTCCTTCCGGTGCTGCCTTGTAAACTAATGCCTCCTAGGATATGATGTACATATCCCAGGAGGCTGCAGGGGCAGGATTATATTTAAAATTTGTCTAGGCAAGGGGCAGGTTGGGCTGGAAAAAAGGTAAGGGAAAAAAAGGCTGCTGTTTCAGATTGAAGGGAAAGTATGTTTTTTGAGTTATTATTTCATCCTTTACCCTACTTTTGAAGTAGCTTGCCTATATTGTTAGTGGTTATTATATACATTTTGAGATTTGTAGATCGGCCACTAGATTGACTTTTTATTGTCTCAATGCAACTACAGTGCCTTTTGTAATAACTGTTGAGATAAAGAAATGCTAGCAATGATTCTGAATGATAGCAATGTTTTGAATGATCTGGCTGATTCATCTTCTTGCATTTGTGAGGAAAAGCAGTAATGTGCAATCATTGTGTTGCACTGCAAAGCAGGAAAGAGCACCACCGGAAAGTACATTAAAAATGACAAATTATTCATAAAAAGAAGGTTTAAAAAAAACACTTATTTATATTACTGTTTACATCTTTCACAGGGTAACCGCCCAACACATGTCATGGCAGCAAAATCATGTCATGGCAGCAAAAGGGTGGGCTTTGATGACTACATGCCACACGTATGCGTCACTGGGTAGCCAATGTTTATGTGCTGAAAGTGAGCTTGCCAGTACGAAGACCTAGCTGAAAACAGCTTTCAGTCCGGGCTAAAGATCAGTAGCTGACGGGACCGGCTTCTGATCATGAGACCACTGTCACAGGCAGCAAGGGGTTAACTGAAATACAATATGCCATCCTTTTAAGCATTTTGCTTTACCGAATCAGATGTTAAGTGTCCTTGATTGACATTTTTGCATGTTTGATGCCAGTGCATACCATAGGTAAGATAAGGCTGCCTTCTAAAAATAGTCAGGCTCCTCATTGCTGCATAAATAATTCATGCTAATTGATTGGAAAATACAAAGTTTGACCTTTTTTGTGCATACGGCTATTTTTTGGTAAACTAAGGACACCTAAGTCATCTGTTTTCGAGAAATGAATTTGTCCCGTGATACATTAAAAAAATAATTTTACTGATCCTCCTTATTTTCTCTTACAAAATAGGAAGAATATTAATAGGTATATTGAGGGTGAGATAAATACAAATCAAATTGTCAGCCTAAGCATTTACTGTCTTTAGGTTATGTTACAATTGCCAGTTCCTGCACAGATCTAAGAAAAATCCATAAACTGCATTGCATTAACGTCCTGTGTTTATTGTCTATACAAAGTCTGAAAAATATTGTAGTGTTTTGTTCTCATTAATATTGCATATGGCAGAATAGATTTCAATAGTGCTTTATTAAGCAATACTGTAATATTTTTACAACACATCTATTTCCTTAGATAAAACATTCCTTGTTAGCATTTCTCTAACGTGATCTTTTTAGTTCTTATGGAAAAGGCCTATCTACTGTATGAAACAGAGGGCTGATTATAAGTGGCTTGGGGGTATAGGCAATTGATGTTGCAAGGCCATGTTGTAGTTATGCCAGTGCCATGTACACAACAACAAAGCATTTTTGAAAGTTTCACAGAGATAACCACTTTGTATCAGACATCATACATAGTGAAATCTGCGAAACAACTATTTCAATAATCCAATTACAATAATAAATCATTAATACTCTGTAGTGTAACTTGTGCTTCGAGCAGCACTTAAAGCAGAACTCCGGGCAAACAAGTAAATGCAAGGTTGAAATACATATATCAGAACTGCTTTACTTCTCAGAGGATTTGTAATTCTGTTCAGCCAGATTTGTGATCCAGGCACCCCTGCTCACTTTTTTTCTACAATATGAAATGCAGCTCTATGACTGTGATGCAAAGTGGTAGGGCTCTGATTGGCTTAGAGTGCTTCCTCTCTTCCATTGTGAGTACTGTTAGGCAGGGAATTACCAAAGGCTACTATGAGTATGGATTCTAGTATTTATGTAGGTTCTATGTGGAAATACATCAAGGGTTTTCAAATTAATACAGTTAATAAATGTAAAGTTATGTTCTTGGGGCCTTAAACCATGCATGCATCATACATTCTAGGAGGAGAACACCTAAGGAGTCAATGATGGAGAAGGATCTTGGTGTTCAGGTAGAATAGTGATGGGCCGAACAGGGCCAGATCTAGCCAGTCTGATATGGGGGTGCAGAGCAAACTGCTGGGATCCGCAGTTTGTAGGGCAGTGTACAGGGGTTTAGCAGGGCAGAGGATGGGTGGTCAGCAGTGTGGAGGACAGGGGTCAGTATGGTAGTGTATTGCAGAGGTCAGCAGTTTGTAGGCCAGTGTACAGGGGGTCAGTAGGGCAGAGGATGGGTGGTCAGCAGTGTGGAGGACAGGGGTCAGTATGGTAGTGCATTGCAGAGGTCAGCAGTTTGTAGGCCAGTGTACAGAGGGTCAGTAGGGCAGAGGACGGGTGGTCAGCAGTGTGGAGGACAGGGGTCAGTATGGTATTGCATTGCAGAGGTCAGCAGTTTGTAGGCCAGTGTACAGAGGGTCAGTAGGGCAGAGGACGGGTGGTCAGCAGTGTGGAGGACAGGGGTCAGTATGGTATTGCATTGCAGAGGTCAGCAGTTTGTAGGCCAGTGTACAGAGGGTCAGTAGGGCAGAGGATGGGTGGTCAGCAGTGTGGAGGACAGGGGTCAGTATGGTAGTGTATTGCAGAGGTCAGCAGTTTGTAGGCCAGTGTACAGGGGGTCAGCAGGGCAGAGGATGGTTAGTCAGCAGCAGAGTGTACAGGGGTCAGTATGGCAGTGTACAAGGGTCAGTAGTGCACAGGACATATAATATGTTTTTAAAGGCGAGCTTAGCCTCTAAACAGTATAAACAATTTGTAAACATTGACGATATTAACAATACTCATAATGAGCAATCTGAATGGCTTTCCAATTAAAAAGTCAAAACAGGATGACAAAATATGAGCAAGACTGGGATCATGAAAGACATGGGGCACCTTTGGAAAGAACAGGGAAAAAAGTTCTGTGGCTGGCCAGTGAGAGGGTCTTAAATTAACAGAATCTGTGTCTGCTGTATACAATGCACACCTATACCACACTCCTCATACCCACAAAATACTAAATACTGTGCCACAGCCGACAGTCTCAAAGACACAAATAAACCTCAGGACAAAGGAACATTTTTTTTTTTAATTCATTGTTTCCATTACTTATGTTTTTATACACACAAAAAGGATATTTTTGCTCTAGGCGGTCATTCTTGGATTAAAATTAATCTGCTTCAGTAGGGACCTGTTGAATTTCGATCCATATATGGGCAGGCTGGTTGTACAGAAGTCTATCTACCAATCGACTTCGGTACTATCAGCCTCTAGGAAAATTTCTGCACAATTAGCACCGCTGGCTATAGCTGGCAGCACTGATCAGTGTATTCTGGTAGCATTGAAGTCTCTTCGCTGTCAGAACACATGACCTCAGTGGGAGTGATTCCCCATCCACATTAAATTTGTGGATGAGAATCGAGTAATTTTTTTTTCTTATGTTCAACACATTGTCTGAGCCGCCTCACTGAGCCTACCTTAAAGAAGAACGCCATTAAAACCAGCAACTGTTGAGAAATTGAACACCTTGGTCAGGTCTATGTATATCTATACATAATGCACAGAGTACAGGGGTCAGAATAAGTAAATCCGTGATCCACCACCACCGAGTGGTTCATCCCTGTTGTATGCACATATTCAACTGACCTTTGTGAGTGCAATGCTTTTATTAAACCTTATGGTTTTTAATAATCTACACTTAGACCGGCGCCGTTGTCTTTCTCTTTCCTTGTTTGCCAGAGCTGCTTCACTCTTACACAGCTGGCAGCGAGTCCGTTATTAGTACCACTGGAATCTTCCATACCAACAACTTTGTACCAACATATGGACTATCTATAGGACCTTAGCCATTCGCAAACATATATTGCAACTATTGTCCTCCTCTACACACCACTATAGTGTTTTTCTTAGTGCTCCCCACCTCTATTCCTTGTAGAGTCTAGAGTGCCCCCTTACATCAGAGTCCAGCAGATTCCCTCCTTACATCAGAATCCAGCAAAGTGCCCCTTACATCAGAATCCAACAGAGTGCCCCCTTTCATCAGAGTTTGGCAGAGTGCCCCCTTACATCAGTTTGGCGTAGTGCCCCCTTACATCAGAGTTCAGCAAATTGAACCCTTACATCAGAGTTTGGCCGAGTGCCCCATTACATCAGAGTCTGGCAGTCAGAGCACATGACAAAGGGATTTTTTACAGGCACTTTATCTGTCTATGAACATTTTCAGATAGGAGAAAAGTGTCTGTTTTATACAAACTGTCTGTAAATTTATGGATGGTTGGCAACACAGGGTTGGGGTGTACACATACTGCCACTGTGATGTTTTGTGGCTGTGGAAGAAATTCTATACTCAGTTGCTTTCTGTGGGCACAGTGCCTGCTGATTGTGACCCAATTCCTCCCACACTGACACCAATGATGGGGCACTATTCCTCCCACTGATACCAATGATGGGGCACTATTCCTCCCACTGACACCAATGATACTTAACTTGCTGACCCCTGCTCCAGCCTGGGCTCGCTCCCTCCCTGTCCCATCTACAGCCAGCATACCTGACTGCAGCAGCATCATCTGCACAGTACAGATACTTACCAGTCAGCTGTCTTTCTTCTCCGGCCGCTCTCCTCCTCATAACTCGCTTCTCCAAGCTCCACCTCCTCGTCGGTGATTGGCCGCCTATGTGCCTCTCCTGAGCTACATTTAACAAATTAACTTGCGAGCCACCGGAGTAAATTGTGGAGTTATAAATACTAGATCACTGGTTTGTAAGCCCACTCTCATGTGATGTGCGTTTATCAAAAACTATTTTAACCAATAACCGCGCTCTATGATCCACTAAAAAGTGCTAAGTGCTTATAAATTAAGAATAAAAAATATAAATCAATCGTGATTAATTACATTATGTGACTAATTTCATATAAAAGGAATAATACATTCTCAATCCATTATTGTGTCACATGCAGATATTGTGCAAATTCTCCATTAATAAGCCTCCAATAAATTCATCATATAATTGTACAAATCCAAAAAATATGAATTATCAAAGTAAAAATTAAAAAATATAAAATATAAAAACATAAAATAAAAAAAATAAAAAAAAAAATCACACAAAAATATAACCCCCCAAAAAATATATAAAGTATACCAAAATTGTCCCAATGTGCAACAGTGAATGTTCAGCTTAGATGGATATACTCTCCTTCACAATGTAGATTGAATCTTTGGAGTAATGCTGAAAGCCTGTGTAACTGCAGGGCTGTGAGGGATACTCCCTCCTTTGATTCACTCCTTATTCCTCTGCCATTGTACTCCTCATAATTTACATGTAAGAAAAGAATATAGCATATGGTGCCTTATCTCAAGTATAAAAGAGCTTTAATTGTGCTTCCCAATGCACTCACATTTAAAACAATTCATATGCGCTTTGTATAAATACAAACTGCTGTGACTTTGCAGAGCAAACAAAGAAAGCGGTGTGTGTCCTCACACCTTCAGTACTCGCCGTATCACCATTAGAATGTGCGATGACGTCACTGCCCCTCCCCAACGCGTAGCGCTACAGGGATTTCGTAACTTCATCCGGGGGATGAGCTACAGTTCCAGCGGCCAATCACCGGTGAGGAGGCGGAGCTGTTGAGTGATCCCGGGGGTGTGGCCAGATGACAGGGGCGGCATGTCATCCCGCCCACACATCGCGGTCCAGGGAAATGTGGGTGTATCTGCATGTGGGCGGACCCACCTGGAGACAGATAGAGGAGCGGTGTCTCGGTTCCTAAGACCATCGAAAATATGTGTTTTCCGATGGTCTTAGGCAACCCCTGTGAAAGGGTCATTCGACCCCACAAAGGGGTCACGCCCCACAGGTTGAGAACCGCTGCCCTGAAGGGATGCTGGGGCTGGGCAGGAAGGGGTTAAACAGAAGCAGCACAAATTTATGAGTAATAACGCCATCAGTTTATCCAGCCTTCAGATTGTCGGCCATTCCCAATAATACTAAAATTGTCCCTGTGTGTTAACATAAACAGAGAGGGGGAGGGAAACAGATGGGGAGAGGAGGGGGAGAGATAAGGGGGGAGAGAAGGGAGAGAGATAAGGGGGGAGAGAAGGGAGAGAGATAGAGGGGGGAGAGAAAGGGGGGATATAGAGGGGGAGAGAAGGGGGGTATAGAGGGGGGTGTGATAGAGAGGGGGGCAAAGGTGGGGAGATAGAAGGGAAGAGAAGGTGGGGAGATAGAGGGGGGAGAGAAGGTGGGAAGATAGAGGGGGGAGAGAAGGGGGTGATAGAGGGGGCAGAAGGTGGGGAGATAGAGGGGGGAGGGCAAGGTGGGGAAGAGAAGGTGGGGGGAGAGAGGGGGAGAAAGGGGGAGATACACGGGGAGAGAAGGGGGGAGATGGGGGGGGTGACGATCGTGGCGTCAGAGCCCCAGCCCTTCTCACCAACTCGTGACCAAAGGACTAGCCAATCTAAAACTGTGCTGTCACGTGCGTAACAATGCCATGCCCAGCTGCACTATGCACAAAGATTTTGCAGCTAATGGACCACAATCTGTGTACCTGCAGTCTGAGAGCGATTGTTACTGGGTCAGGTTAATTACGCAATTAACCCTTCACACTGCCACCACCTCCTTTTTGTACAGAGAAAGAGGAAACTTGGCAATATTAGCAATACACTATGATGTTTGAATAATCATCTGTATACAGTTGTGTCCAAAATTATTCAACCCCCAATGCTGTAAAGGGGTTTAGGGACTATAGTGTACATTTGGAATTGTATTCAGAATCAAATCCTACAAGGACGTTGTAACTACCCAAATGCAACTAAAATGACATCAATTGTTTATGTAATACAGTAGTAAATGGTTCTTATGTGGTTTCTTCATTGCCACAATTATTCAACCCCTTAAAGACTACCACTCTGAAGAACAGAGGTTCATACAGGTGCTTTCCATCAGGTATTGAAAACACCTGTGGATGTCACCGAGCAGCAATCAAGCATAATAAGCACCAATTAGGCAGCTTTAAAATGACTGTGATACTCAGCTCCTTCTAGACATTTACTGGTGTGGTTACAAACATGGTGAAGGCAAGAGAATGGTCCAGGAAGACAAGAGAAGAGGTGATTTCTCTTCACAGGAAGGGCAATGGCTATAAGAAGATTGCAAAGATGTTAAACATACCAAGAGACACCTTAGGAAGCATCATTCGCAAATTCAAGGCAAAGGGCACTGTTGAAACGCTACCTGGTCGTGGCAGAAAGAAGATGCTGACTTCGACTGCTGTGCGCTACCTGAAGCGTAGAGTGGAGAGAAGTCCCCGTGTGACTGCTGAGGAACTGAGAAAAGATTTGTCAGATGTGGGTACAGAAGTTTCAGCCCAGACAATAAGACGCACACTGCGTAATGAAGGCCTCCGTGCCAGAACTCCCAGGCGTACCCCCTTGCTGTCTCCAAAGAATAAGAAGAGTCGACTGCAGTATGCCAAAAGCCATGTGGACAAACCACAAAAGTTGTGGGATAGTGTTCTGTGGACTGATGAAACAAAATTAGAACTGTTTGGGCCCATGGATCAACGCTATGTTTGGAGGAGGAAGAACAAGGCCTATGATGAAAAGAACACCTTGCCTACTGTGAAGCATGGTGGAGGGTCAATCATGCTTTGGGGCTGTTTTGCTTCTGCAGGTACAGGGAAGCTTCAGCGGTTGCAAGGTACCATGAATTCTCTTCAGTACCAGGAGATATTGGATGGAAACGTGATGCAGTCCGTCACACACCTGAGGCTTGGGAGACGTTGGACCTTTCAACAGGACAATGATCCCAAGCATACCTCCAAGTCCACTAGAGCATGGTTGCAGAGGAAAGGCTGGAACATTTTGGAGTGGCCATCGCAGTCACCAGACTTAAATCCGATTGAGAACCTCTGGTGGGACTTAAAGAAAGCAGTTGCAGTGCGCAAGCCTAAGAATGTGACTGAACTGGAGGCCTTTGCCCATGAAGAATGGGCGAAGATACCCGTAGATCGCTGCAAGACACTTGTGTCAAGCTATGCTTCACGTTTAAAAGCTGTTATAACTGTAAAAGGATGCTGTACTAAGTACTAAGATTGAATGTCACTTGGGGGTTGAATAAAACTGATAATGCTGTGAGCACAGAAAAGACATTTGTGGTTATTTCATTATAACTGTTATGTTATATTTGTCTGACCTACAAGTGCCTCTTTAATGTAAATGTAAGCAAGATGACTGAATGATCAAAAGCAATGTCAAACTGGCCAAAACACTCAATTTCAGTGGGGGTTGAATAATTTTGGCCACAACTGTACCACTGTCACCGCAGGCAGAGATATATAGAGGTTTAAAAACACACATTAGCGGTCTTCAGAGACAGGGATTCAGTTCAACACTTTTCAGAAAATAAGATTTATTACTAAAAAGGTCAAAATGGTGCAATAAAAGTATCTACAGAAAAAGGTGTAGCCAATATATATATATATATATATATATATATATATATATATAAATACAGAGAGCAATAACACAGCAAAGAGATAACAGAAAGAAGTTTAGGGAGGTAGAATACTTGCCGTAAGCCTTGGTTTAAGCAGCTTTCAAGTGTCAGAGCAAAAGGGTGCCTTATCTCCCAAAGTTGGTTCCTGGTGTTAAAAGGGAGAATTCTTCAACTTCAACTCAACTCACTCAACTCCCTGCTCCAAGCATAACTGTCAGGGATCCAGGTATGACCAGAGATGTGTGGACTGACACAGGGAAACAGCAGGCTTCTGGAACACAGGCGTAGTCAGGCTGGAGAGGTGGAATGGTCAGGCAGGCCGTAAGGTACTGTCAGGCACCGCCCGGCGGGATCTCTAGCAACCCACAGAACAGGATTCCCCAGGGCGCGGAGTCTAAGCCCCAGTCTGCCTTTTCACCAGAGCCCCTGATGGTGGGGATGGACTTGGCGCAGGACTGAGACCAGGTCGCGGCCCCTGAGTGCACCCAACTGTGGTAGAGGGGTCCGCTGAGGGTATGTACCGGGGGAAAACCTGATGTGAAGGGGCTGGCAGGTTTGGACAGTAGTGACTGGATCCGTGCGGGATGGATGGATGACAGTATGGAGTGTAGCGTAGTCAGACAAGCCGGGTCGGTAACGGTGGAGGCAGATCAGTACAAAGCAGCAGGCAAAGAGTAAATGGGTCACGAGCCAAGGTACAGCAACAGGAGGTCAAACAGCATAGGAGTAGGCACAAGAATAGTCAGGGACGAGCCAAGAGTCAGAGCAGGAGAAGTCAGCAGAGGTCAGGATCAGGCAGGGTCGGCAACAAATCAGATAGGCAGAGGAACAGGAACACAGGATACAAGGTACAGGGGCTCGTGGGAAACATCACCAAGGCACTGATCACAGGTCTGGTCCTGCTTAAATACACCTCCTGCAATCAGCCTCAGGTGATGGCCTGATTGCAGAAGTGAGATTCTGGCTGCTGAGAGTACCCGCTGGCCAGCCTTGGTACTGCAGTCCACAAGGCAGGTGAGTCCCACCACCATTGGCGAGTCCATTCCTGACAATAACAGTCTTTTTCTAGGAACTCAGCAGGGTGTCTCCTTGAAGCAGAGAACCAATCGCCTCATTTGGGGAGATTGTTGTAGGCAGAGACCCAAGCTAGAACCAAAATCCCTCACAGTTTATATCATGATCAATAACCTACCCTAGGTGCATGTAACAGCCTAGCCACTAGTAGATTAATAGGCAGAATCATCTGCTGAACATCTAGATATGAAACATGGCATAGTTCCCTATTTCAGCTAGAACTATATGGCTTTCTGCTCTCCTGTAGACTTCAACTACGGGGTGTAAGATAACAGGCGACTGTATTAAAGTGACCGATCTGAATATATGCCTGGTTTCCTTGTAAGTCTTTCATATCTCCAGATATAAAATTATATGGAAAAGTGGATTTTTAAATGTGAGTCTGTTGTCTAGGAGATGGAGGGAGAGAGAAGGGAGGGAGATGGAGGGAGAGTGAAGGTGGGGAGAGAAGGGGGGAGATAGAGGTAGGGGAGAAGGTGGGGAGATAAAGGTGGGGGAGAAGGGGGGGAAGAAGGGGGTGGAGATAGAAAGAGGGAGAGATGGGAGAAAGAAAGGCAGAGATGGGGAGAGTTCAGCTGTAGTGCAGAGCTTAGCGCACTCACCCAGGCTGGTCTCTGCAGGCTCAGACAGAGGAATCAATCCTGCAGGCAACATGTAGTTGGCTGCAGTGCTTCAAATTCTCCACCCACACATTTTCTTGGGCACAGCACTGGCCGGGAATTGGAGTGTAGGTGGGGCAGACAGGAGGAGCCGGTAGGAGGAGGCAGTGTACATCGATCTGTCAGTGCAGGGAAGGGGAGGGGGGAGTGTGCAGTCTGAGCTGTGTGAGCTGCCACAGACAGCTTCTTCAGCAGAAGAAATTACGGGGGCATAGCCCACCCCAGCACCCCCTAGATCTGGCCAGGGGTCTGAACAATCACCTGTTCGGTTCGCGGTCGAACATTCGAACCTAATGAAAGTTCAACCACAAACTTCTAACATAATGCAAGTATATAGGACTGGAACTTGTAAATTCAAAAGTGCCTGTTTTGAAGGCTTTTATGCAAGTTATTGGCCATAAAAGAGGTATGGGGATTTGGGTACTGCCCTGAGGGACATGAATCAGTGAAAAAAAGAATTTCAAAAAGTACCATTTTTAAAGGGGCAGTCATTTTTCATTGCTTAAAGTCAGCTTAAACTACTTGCACATCTATACAATGTATAGAACCTGCTGCAGCAGAACTGACATTTTTTTTTTTTTAATTACATTTTAATTAAAAAAAAGTGTGGCCCCCCCAATCCAAACCAGACCCTTCAGGTCTGGTAGGAAGGTTAGGAAGGACCCCACAGTAAAACATTTTAAAAACAAAGTACATGAGCTTCCCCCTAAAAGCCATACCAGGCCCTTTAGGTCTGCTAAGACTTTTAAGGGGAACCTCACCTCCCAAAAATTGGGGGTGGAGTGCATGGGGTTCCCCTAAAAGCCATACCAGACCCTTTGGGCTTGGTGGGATTTTAAGGGGAGTCCCACTAAAATGGGCGAAAAAAGCATGGGGTACCCCTAAGCTCCTACCAGACCCTTGATCCAAGCACATGCCTGGCAGGCCATGCTGCTCGTCCCCCCCCCCTCCTGAACCGTACCAGGCCACATGCCCTCAACACGGGGGGTGCTTTGGGGTAGGGGGCTTCCTCCAAAGCACCTCGTTCCCATGTTGATGGGGAAAAGGGCCTCCTCCCCACAACCTTGGGCTGTAGTTGTTGAGGTCTGCGGGGTGAATTATTGGAATCTGGAAGCCACTTTTAACTAAAGGGCCCCCAGATCCTGGCCCCCCCTTATGAATGAGTGTGCATAGTACCCCTACCCTTTCACTAAAAAAGTGCAAAAATTTGAATAAAAACACAACCATTTTTTGACTTTATTTAAAAAAAAAATGCCAAAAAAATGGTTCCATAGAATCGTAATCCATCCTCAATCACAGCATCCAGCGTTGTTATGAAGCCGCCAACTCGCAAAATAAAAAAATTAAAACGACACCTGCTGACCCATCCGCACCGACCGAGCACTCGCTGCTATCTGACATTTGCCGGTCAAATGTAAACAATTGGGCGGAGCTATTGGTAATGTCACTGCTAGCTCCACCCAATTATACTGTCATTGGCCAAATCATTGCACCTTACCTGTGGTCAGGTACATTGCTTTGGCCAATCACAATGCATTGTCAGAGCGCAGTGCATTGTGGGGCGCGACAGGCGAACAGCCCACTGAGCGCCCTTACCAATTGTGTGTTCACCAAACACACGAATGGCCGATGTTCGAGTTGAACTTACGATTGATGCATACATCAAGGACATTACTATGGTAGATCATAGATTTAATAATGGCATGCACTGTCATGATTTAGTTTTGAAAGCTAGAAAAATCCTTTCTTGTATTAAATGGAGTATAGACTCCAGAGAGAAAGGTATTATTTTACCCCTGTACAAATCATTAGTAACACATCATCTGAAATACGCAGTTCAGTTTTGGGCACCAATTCACAAAAAGAACATTGGGAAACTGGAGAAAGTGCAGAGAAGGGCAACCAAACTGACAAGAGGCATGGAGGAGCTCAGCAATGAGGAAAGATTAGAGGAACTGAATTTATTCTCTTTTGAGAGGAAGTGATTAAAGGGGAATCTGATCTACATGTATAAATACAAAAGCGGTTCATATAGTGAACTTGTAGAGTTATTCACTTTAAGGTCATTACAAAGGGAACACTCTTTGCATCTGCATGAAAAGAGATTTAACGTGCACACATAGAAAGACCTCTTCACTGTAGGAGATGTGGAAATGTGGAATAGACTCCCTAAAGAACTGGTTATGTGCAGCTCAGTAGATTATTTAAAAAAAAGAGCTGGATGCATTCATAAATGCAGAAAATATAAGTGGATGCTAACATTTATAGGTAACACCAGGGTTGGTTGATCCAGGGAATATCCAACTGCCTCTAGGGCAGTGTTTCTCAACTCCAGTCCTCATGGACCCCCAACAGGTCATGTTTTCAGGATTTCCATTATTTTGCACAGGTGATTTGATCAGTTTCACTGCCTTAGTAATTACCACAGCTGTTTCATCTGAGGGAAATCCTGAAAACATGACCTGTTGGGGGTCCATGAGGACTGGAGTTGAGAAACACTGCTCTAGGGGGATCAGGAAGGTATTGTTTCCCAGGCTGGGGTGAATTGGGTAATGCTTTACTTAAATTGCAGCTTTGGGTACATGTTCTGTCTCTCCAATCTAAGCATTGAAAGTGTGATCTCTGTAACTTACAGTTGTGATGAGATAGCGATAACTCCAATTTCAGTTGAATATCACAGGCAGTGACTTAATTCAGAAGACATCTAGTTGATCTTGTGAAGTTTATTCCATAATAATCTTACAACAATGAACATCTGATAGGTCTAAAGATCATAATGTGACCTGCTTCATGACATGAAGCTAGAAGCTGCAATGCATTTCTTGGAAAAGGAGTGGGCTATCTATACAGCATTAACTAAACCAAAGGAAAGGGAGGAGCAGAGACAAGATATAGAGAACACTTAAAGGCATATGACAGTCATGTGAAACATGACAGTACAGTATATACTGTATATATAAAGCCAAATCTTTATTTACTAATTTACTCATTTATTTTTTATTTTGTATAGTGTATGGAATGGTTGGTTGGTTATTTATTTATTTATTTATTTGTTTATCATTTATTCTGCTGTTTTTGCCCTTGGGAATGTTTCTCTTTTTTACTATAGTAATAGAGCCGATTGCCCACTACACAATAATCCTCTATTGCAGGGGTCTCCAAACTTTTCAGACAAAGGGCCAGTATATGGTCCTTCAGACTGTAGGAGGGCCAGATTAGGGACAGTGAGGATAGAAAATGTCCTGGTCACAGCATCAGTGAGAATAAACATGGCCTCAGGGTTGGTATTAGTGGGAAGAATAATACACCATCATTGGTTCTAGTTGGAAGAATAGTACACCATCATTGGTTCTAGTGGGAAGAATAGTACACCATCATTGGTTTCAATAGAGGAAGTTCTGCCCCATTGTTGGTCTCAGTGGGAGGAATAGTGCCCCAAGGGCCAGATAAATGGGGCCATATCCGGCCTTGGGACGCAGTTTGGAGACCCCTGCTCTACTGCACCAAAGAGCAATTTGAGGAGCCAGTAATTGTGTTTTTATCACATACAGTATAAGCACATGAAAAGATTTTGTAGAAGATCTGGTATTAAATGTTTCTATCTATTGTCATGGTGTTCTAGGTTCCTATGCTGGAGCTGTGGTGGCCATGCCTTTGGCTGGGGTCTTAGTACAGTATACGGGATGGAGCTCAGTGTTCTATGTCTATGGTAAGTTACAGCATCACGACAAAAAAAAACCAGGAGTGTACAATTACATACTCTGTGCTTTAAAATATAAATATATAAGGAGTCACTGAGGGTGACTTCTTGGGATTACAGGTAGGTGCCACCCATCATGTGACAAATTGTGCCCCTTTGAACCCAAATTGCATATTTTCAGACAAGGGTCACAGTTTTTTAAGTGAGGATAGGTGGAGCTAATGACTATTTCTAACTATATAAACAACACTTTTATTAGTCTGGTGTGCCATTTACATTATTGCTTTGCTGGAATGTGCACGTTCCAGTAACATGCAGTGCACACGCTGCTTACGATGATGTGAAGTGTCATTCTTTCCCAATGGCATTCCAGTGCATCTTGCTGACGAAAGTGCAGCCACCAGTGTGGTGTGCTGTCAAGGTGCAGCTCTGATTTCTGGTCCACTGAGATGTGTGCAAGCCCATTTATTTTAAATTAGCCCAACACAGTGCACATTAACACCCACAAATACATGTGCTTTAATAGACCACACTTCAGCGATTAGGTGTGACTCTAGACCAAGGGCAAACTGACCATTTGGGCATTGCCCGAAGACCTGGGGTCAGTAGGGGGCCCGGTGAGAGGCTCACTGGGCACAATTCACTAAGCGGTATCTTACCGCATCCGAGTATGCGGTAGGATACCACATAGCATTTTAAGAAAAAAAACACCTGAATGCACAAAAACACTACTAAAATACCGCATGAGTTATTTTATCAAGTCATGCTGTATTTTAGCAATGAAAACCATGCGTTAATGTTTCAGCTGTCAGTGGGGTTCCCCAATGACAGCTGAATTAAAAAGAAAGAATTGCCGGCAATTAAAAAAATAATTACAAAATGGCGTGGAGTCCCCCCTTCATTCATACCAAGCCCTTTGGATCTGGTATGGATATTGAGGGGAACCTCCATGCCAACATTAAAAAAGTGGTGTGGGGGTCCCTCCAAAATCCATACCAGACCCTTATCCAAAAATGCAGCCCAGCAGGGCCACATGCCCTCCACATGGGGGGGTGCTTTGGGGTGGAGGGGCTCCCCCCCAAAGCACCTTGTGCCCATGTTGATAGGGACAACGGCCTCTTCCCCACAACCCTGGGCTGTGGTTGTGGGGGTCTGTGGGCGGGGGGCTTATCGGAATCTGAAAGCCCCCTTTAACAAGAGGGCCCCCAGATCCCACCCCCCCCCCCTCTGTGAATGAGTATGGGGTACATGGTACCGTTATCCATTCACAAAAAAAAAGTGTAGCATAAAAAAAGACAGGAGACAGTCTTTGGCCAGTTCTTTATTAAAAGAAGAAAAATAAAAGAATGTCCCCCAAAGTAGATCCAACGTCAATCACGATCGCTCGTTCCCCCCCCCCCCCCCTTTCCTGACCTGACGGGCTGCATGCTTGGATAAGGGTCTGGTACGGATCTTGGGGGGGACCCCATGCCATGTTTTTTTATTTTGGCGTGGGGGTTCCCCTCAAAACCCATATCAGACCCAAAGGGCTTGGTATGAATGGAGGGGGATCCCATGACGTTGTTTTATTATTTTTTTAAATGATTTTTAATGCCCTTTCTATGCAGCTGAGCTGCAATATGTAGGCGGGGTGTTGTATGGGTGTGGCTTTGTGCAGGCAGAGACATAGGGGGCCCCATTATCTCTTATTGCCCGGGGGCCCCATGAGTTGTCAGTCCACCCCTGCTCTAGACTGAATATAATGTTTGTACAGACACATTTTAGAGTTGCTATCTAACTCTCTTTAAAACAAAAGTGATAAAACATGGAGACGTGAATAATTGCAGAAATATACTGAAAATATTTTTGCCTATACAATAGATGCACTTTCAGCGTCACAAGAAAAGCTATAGAATTGTATTCTGGTCTGGATCTGTGTAACGTTTTAAGGTGGCCACTCAGCTCTCAATGTGATAACCCCACCTATATACACTTTCAAATATTCATAGGTAATTGTCAGCGTAAAAATTTTGACAGGCCACTATTAGGAAAAATGGTTATTTCCCTGTTTTTGATTTTTCCTTTCTTTTATTTGATGATGGTCTATCCTTATTCCAAGAGAAAAGTAGTAGGAGAAAAATCTACAGAGCGCATAGGATCACAAGCTGTTAGTATACCAACCTGTATTTTTAAGTGTCTCTATTGTAAATGTCCAGCTACCATAATGGATCAATAGATATTTTAAAGAAATCATTTTCTGATCCACAGGGAGCTTTGGTATTTTCTGGTACATGTTCTGGATTCTTGTCTCCTATGAGAGTCCAGCACAACATCCCACAATATCAGAAGAAGAGAGAAGATACATTGAGGAGAGTATTGGAGAAAGCACAGGTTTCATGAACCCATTGGCGGTAAGCTACATTTTCTTTTTCTATTATGCTAAAGGAAAGCAACAGTAGGCAATACCTTTCATGTGGCTGAATATAATTTTAGGAACAAGTTTTTGAAAACACTTTGTTTCCTTTTTCAGGCATGCTTTTATGGAAATAACTGTAAAATCATACCTAAAAAACACCAATCAGCCATAAGAGGGGATGTGTGTTTTTTCTTTTTTTTTTGTTAACTTTTTTGTCTGAGTATAGATCTATGCTTGTTTGAAGCTTTTTACTGTTAGCTGGTTCACTACCTTTGCTGGAAGTTTATTCCAGCTTTCTGAGATTAGTTTTGAGCTTTCCTCCAGTTAGTCTAAGGTCATATCCTCGTGTTCTTTATTTTGGTTTCATGGTGAAAATACTGCCCTCCTGAACCATATTTATCCCCTTGATGTATTTAAAGGTTTCAGTCTTGTCTCCCCTTTCACTTCTTTCCTCCAGAATGTACATGTTATGTTCCTGAAGTCACTCTTCATGTTTTATCCCCCAGAACTTTCACCATTTTTGTTACCCATCTCTGGACTCATTCTATCTTATCAATATCTTTTTGTAAGTGGGGCCTCCAGATCAGGACACAGTATTCTAAATGAGGTCTAACTAAAGATCTATATAGGGGAATGAGGATCTTCTTCCTCCTGCTGGTGACCCCTCTAGTGATGCATCCTAAAATTCTATTTGCTTTCCCCACTGCCTGGCCACGTTGTTTGCTCATTTTGCAATCATCTGAAATAAGTACCCCAAGTCCTTTTCCTCTAAAGTGCTGGCCAGCACTGTACCCCTAATGTTGTACTCTCTCAAGGGATTCTTTTCCCTAGGTGCATTATTTTAGATTTAGAAACATTGAACTGCAATTTCCACTTTCTTTTACTAATCTTCCAGTAGTACCAAATCATGTTACATGTTACAGACACCTCCAGATCTGCCCTCAGTAAAGCCATGCTGCTTTGGATCCAGCAAGTTCTGTGTTTTTAAGTGATCCTTCTTTTCAGGTGTGATTCCATTAACTTGACTACAACTGATGTTAAAATCACTGGCCTGTAATTGCCAGCTTCTAACTTGCTACCCTTCTTGTGGATAGGCACAATGTTAGCTGTAAGCCAGTCATGGGAAACTTCTCCTCTTAGAAGAGATTGATTAAAAAGATAATTTAATGGTCTAACAACTGTACCTTGAAGTTCTTTTATTACTCTGGGATGAATACCATCAGGGCCCATTGTTACATAGTTACATAGTTACTCTGGCTGAAAAAAAGACAAACGTCCATCTAGTTCAACCTTAAAAAAAAGTTATAGTCCTATACGCACAGTTCATCCAGGGGAAGATAAAAAAAAATCCCCAGCAAAGCATGATCCAATTTGCTCGTGCAGGGGAAAAAAGTCCTTCCTGATCCCTCAAGAGGCAATCGGATATTACCTGGATCAACTTTTCCTGTAAATATTAGTATCCAGATATATTATGTGCATCTAAGAGAGAATCAAGGCCTTTTTTAAAGAAATATACTGAGCTGGCCAGAACCAAATCTTGAGGGAGTCTATTCCACATTTTCACAGCTTTTACTGTGCAGAAACGTTTCCGTATTTGGAGATTAAATGTCTTTTCTTCCAGATGTAAAGAGTGCCCCCTTGTTCTTTGTGACGACCTCAGGATGAATAACTCTGAGTTCACTATATGAACCACTGATGTATTTATATATGTTGATCATATCCCCCCTTAATCTCCTCTTCTCAAGAGAGAATAAATTCAATTCCTTTAATCTTTCCTCATAGCTGAGCTCCTCCATGCCGCTTATCAGTTTGGTTCTCCAGTTCCTCAATATTCTTTTTGTGAATTGATGCCCAAAACTGAACTGCATATTCCAGATGAGGTTTTACTAATAATTTGTACAGGGGTAATATGATATCTCTCTCTCTTTGGAGTCTATGCCACTTTTAACCACTTGCCCTCCTGAGGATTTACCCCTCTTCCTGACCAGGTAATTTTTTTGTGTTACGTCGCTGTGTTACTTTAACTGACAATTGCACGGTCATGCAATGCTGCATCCAAATGAAATTTACGTCCTTTTTTTCCCACAAATTGAGCTTTCTTTTGATGGTATGTAATTGCCTGTGCGGTTTTTATTTTTTGCGCTATACAAAAAAAAAGACTGGAAATTTTGAGAAAAAAAAACAATATTTTTTACTTTTTGTTATTAAAAATGCCCAGTAAAAAATTTTAAAAAATCGAATTTTGTCATAAATTTAGGCAAAAATGTATTCTGCTATGTCTTTGCTAAAAAAATCCCAATACGTGTAAATTAATTGGTTTATGTGAAAGTTATAGCGTTTACAAATGGCGGTAAAGATTCTGGAATTTTTAAATTTTTTTCTACTAATAATGACAGCGATTAGGGACTTATAGCAGGACTGAGGGACTGCGGCGGACGTTCTGACAATGGGAGGAACTGACTTAGTATCACTGACATCCCCAGTAACACCAATACAGTGATCAGTGCTTAAAAAAAGCACTGACACTGTACTAATGGCACTGGGCAGGAAGGGGTTAACATGAGGGGTGATCAAAGGGTTAACTGTGTGCAGGGAGTGTTTTACTGGGGGGGCGGTGTCTGTGTGCTTCACTGTAATCACACTGCTCTGGATGGCTGTGCTATGCACAGCCACCCAGAGCAGTGTGTCCAAACTGACAGGGAGATGCTCGGTAATCACTGGGCGCCGGCAGGTAATCACCCGATTGACAGCCGCAGACACGAATGGCGGCACAGATAGGGCGCATCTGTGGCTCACATGTGCCCCCTCCCGGAAATGCAAACTCACGTATATCTGCTTTAGGGTGGCTGGAAAGCGTTTAACACAAGAGAGGATTTTGCTCACTTTAGAAACCGCAGCTTGGCATGACATTATGATCTACTAGAACTCCCAGATCCTTCTCCACCATTGGTTCCACCAGTTATACCCCCTCTAGTATGTATGATGCATGCATATTCTTAGCCCCAAGTGCATAACCTTACATTTATCAACATTAAACCTCATTTGCCACATAGTTGCCCAATTAAACAGTGCATTGAGGTTGGCTTGTAAATTGGAGACATCCTGTAAGGACGTTATTCCACTGCACAGCTTGGTGTCATCTGCAAAGACTGAAATGGTATTTTTAATCCCAGACCCTATATCATTTATGAATATATTAAAAAGTAAGGGTCCCAACACTGAACCTTGGGGTACACCACTGAGAACCCTAGAACATTCAGAGTATGAATCATTAGCCACTACTTTCTGAATACGATCTTTTAGCCAGTTTTCTTTCCATTTACATACGGATTTTTCCAAGCCTGTAGACTTTACCTTACACATTAGCCATGTGTGGGGAACTGTGTCAAATGCTTTTTTGCCACGTCCACCGCCACTCCTCTGTCCAAGGTTTTGATCTCCTCTTCATAAAAAGAAATCAGATTTGTTTGACAATTTCTGTCTTTCACGAATCCATGCTGTCTGTTGCTTAACTTCCCTGGTGTTATTCCCGAGTGTAGCTCGGGGTAAAGTTTCAGCACCACAAGTGGTATCCCCGGGCTACACTTGGGAATACCTTGCACAGCACTGCTCCGGGATCTCTTATGCACTTACCTTGTCCTGCGCTCCCTCGATGTCCCTTCTGCAGTGTCCCCTGTAATGTCCTCCGGCCGATGCCGGCATCTGTCTTCTGGGTTCCGTCCCATGCGATGTCGGGACGTACAGGGGACGGAACTGGTGGGAAATTTGAAAGTTGTAAAAGTGACATTCACTAAATTCACTAAAATCACATAGTAAAACATTACTGTATCAAACCATTTCACATACATTTTGTCCCGAGTGCTTTGTCCTGTGCCCTGCCTGCATTTTTACTGTTCTTTCTGCCTGTAAACTGAGAAACGTCCATGGCATCCAAAAAGTGTCCCTTTAGGTCAAAAGCGGCTTTAGACCAGATAGAGAACAGCGATAGTAAATTAGAACCACTTGCAGAATTGAGTGATAATGATTCGTGGGGAAATTTGTCATCAGACACTGAAAACGTTTTGCGACTTTTGCTCAGGGATGTGCGAACATGGTGCTATATTTCAAATTTCAGTGTTTTTGGTTTGATTATATTATTTAATTACATTTATTATTATATTATTATTTTTTATGATTATTTATTAAATTATAATTTATGATTTCGTGTTTCAAATTTTAACATACCCGGGATGTTTATTAGACTCTTGTTCGGACAGATTTCACTGAGTTATTCCTAAAAATTACAGGTCTACAATAAAAAAAAAATACATATTTCCATGCAAAAAAAGTACCACTTAGAGCACAGAAATATGGACATAATCAGACCGCTAGGGAGGTTAAAATATTTTTTTTCAAGCAAGAACTCATCTATGTGGTCTTTTTTTAAACTCTCCAGTATCTTCCCAACTATAGAAGTTAAACTAACACGTCTATAATTACTTGGTAAAGATTTTGATCCCTTTTTAAATATAGGCACCACATTGGCCTTACGCTAATCCAGTGGTACTATGCCAGTCATTAAAGAGTCCCTAAAAATTAGAAACAATGGCTTTGAAATGACAGAGCTCAATTTTTTAAGGACCTGTGGGTGTGTGCCATCCAGTCCAGGTGCTTTACTCACCTTTATTCTGTCTAAATATTTCTGGATCATATCAATTGTCAGCCAATGTGGATCATCTGGGGCTGTGTCAATACCATGCCCATTATGGACAAGAGCTTCCTCATGCTCCTTTGTATACACAGAGCTGAAAAAGGTATTTAATAAATTTGCCTTCTTTGTTCCCAATCACCCGCTCTAGATTATTTTGTAAAGGGCCTACATGCTCAGACCTCACCTTTTTGCTGTTAATATATTTGAAGAACTTTTTAAGGTTTGTCATGATATTTTTTGCAATCTTTATTTCGTTTTCAATTTTTGGTTTCCTTTTTACATATTCTGTTATATTCTTTGTTGTGCTTAAAGGATGATAGCATATTTTATAAAAGCTCTTTTCTTATTATTTATAGCTTTTTAACTTTGGCCATAAAGCTACATAGGCTTGATTTTTAGTCCTTTAAACTTGTTGCCCATGGTAATATATTTTGCAGTGTGTTCACATACAGTCTTTTTGAAGAACTCCCATTTCTGTGTTGTGTTCATCAATGCCAATATTTCCTCCCAGTCTAAGTCTTGGAGAGCAGCTTTTATCCTTGGAAAATTAGCTCTCCTAAAGTTGAGTGTTTTTATTTTTCCCGTTTGTGCTTGTTGTTTCTTGTAACAATAAATGAAATCATGTCATGGTCACTGCTACCTAGATGTTCTTTTATATGGACATTAGTAATAAGCTCTGCATGGTTTGAGATTACCAGGTCCTGCAGAGCATCATTCCTAGTTGGGGGCCTCTATGAACTATACCATAAAATTTGCTTTATTAATCTTTAACTGAGCCAGTTTCTCTGCTACTACTGTCTCCAGAAATCCTAAAAATGAACTATCATTACTAGAACCAATATGATTTTCCAACTTTTTATTGTTAGTATAATTTATTTCTGAGAAGACTGAACAAAAGTAATTGTTTAAGTGGTTTGCTACATCCAGCTCTCCCTTAACATAAGTGTTGTGCCCAGTTTTCATTTTAGTGATCCCATTGTATTTTTTCTTTCTATCACTAATGTAACTGTTAGATTTTAACTTACCACTTCATAAAAGCTTACTATGTACCAGGGCTGTAGATAATGTTTTTCATGGGGAAGGGGGTCAACTTTAGGTCACCCAACCTGTGTATGAAGCAGTGAATTGTACATGTTGCCAAAGAACTCTAACAGTGGAAGGGGCTTAAACCTTGCTGCGTATCACACAAATCACAGGGGTCAGTAGTGTTTAAGAAATAGAGTGCAGGGCTCAGTAGTGTATAATGCATAGATTGCAGAGATCTAGTGTTGCATATCGCACAAAGTACAGGGTACAGGTGTGCATAATGTACAGAATACATATTGCACACAGGGAAGGGGGCAAGAGTGAATAACACACAGATTACAGGGGTCAGGACTCAGGGGTGCATAACACACAGAATGCAGGAGTCAGGTATAAGTAACACACAGAATGCAGGGGTCAGGAGAGCAGACACAGACAGCAGAGGTCAAGAGTGTTAATGTGTAGAGTACAGAAGTCAGGAGCAAGTAAAGCAGAGAGTACAGTGGCCAGGAGTGCACTAGACACAGAAAGCAGGGAAAGGAGTATGTAAAGTACAGATTACAGAGGTCAGGAGTGTGTAACATACATAGTTCAGAGATGCACAAGTCAGCAGACAGAGTACAGGAAACAATTACCTACCGCCCCAAATCAAAATTTCCCTCTAGTGCAATCTCCCTCCCCACACCAGTATAGATTCCACAGCACAGCTCTCCTCCCCCAAGTACAGCTCTCCGCCTTTGGTACAGCTCTCCCCTCAAGTACAGTCCTTTCACCTCCAGTACAGACCCTTCCCCTCCATAAAACACGCTTAATAGAAAAGGACAGTTCAGAGTAAGGTCATCCCTCAGCTGGTTCATGTGACTGGAACTAGGGAGGAGCAGCCTCCTTGACTCTGAATATACAGGCAGCGGAGCTGCTCCTGCTTCAGGTGCCCAGAATAGTTGTCAGCACTAGCTGCTGCTCTGCACCTTTGCTGTTCTGGGGAGGGGGGGGTGGTGGTTGGAGCCCCCCTATCTCACTCATATCTGTGGTCTTGCTATGTATGCTGGACACTATCCCTGTTTCATGAACCCATGTTGATTCTCTGTTATTGCATCATTCTCCCTAATGCTACAGTCATGATTATTAAACCCCTCCTTTTCTTTAGTAAAAACTAAGGAGAATAGTTTATTTAATACTATTAATATATATATAGAATTCTTTGGTATTTTTTTTACTCTCCTCTGCTATGTGTCTCTCATGGTCTATCTTAGCTGTCCTTTTCTTTTGCATTTCTCGTGGTGTTGGAATTGCCTGCTTGCAAACTGTATGCATGTGCAGTTCAGTGTACATTCTTGGAATGCCTTGGTGCCAGGATGGAATAACTCCTGTGTGCATGCACAGGAGTTGCCTTATTCTGGGCTAGTCAGTCATTGAACCAGGATTAAGACTGAACGAAGATGAAAGTGCTCACTAAGGAATGGCATTACCATCAGAATCAGCGGTAGTATTGCTTGTGCTAGTCTTGGAAGGATGCATATATAGTACATCAAGTTACAAATGTAAATATACTGTATGCATATTTGGAGAATGTAGTTAAACTAAGTTTATATAATGTTATATATTCAATAATCTCTTTGCAGAAATTTAAGGCACCTTGGCGGAAATTTTTCACCTCTATGCCAGTGTACGCAATCATCGTTGCCAATTTTTGCCGCAGTTGGACATTCTATCTCTTGCTCATTAGCCAGCCAGCCTATTTTGAGGAAGTGTTTGGCTTTGAGATCAGTAAGGTATGGTGTTCTTTCTGGAGGTACTATATTATTAACTTTCTAAATCGAGTTGGGATCAATATTCTCTGTAAATAAATAATTTTGTTGTCATGTGGTTTTGAATAAAACCTTAGTAAAGAACATTAAAGCCATAAAACACAGCCTAAAAGCAAGTTTAACAGGGTTAGCTGAGGATATTATTGATAAAACTTCTATCAACAAGTAATCAAGTGATATACTTCCTCCTACAGCATTGCAACTTGTGGTGATGTAATTTTGAGTTGTTGAAATATACTAAAACAAATTTATACATTTGTGGTAAACATCATACACCCCTTAGGTCAATGTCTAAAGTGCCAGGATCCAAGGTAGATATTGAACTGTGACTTCAATAAAGCACTTCATTCTCAGAAAGTACATGTAATTGCAGAAGAAACAGAGCAGCCTCTGCTTGTGTTAGCTAAGCCCAGCCCATTTACAGTCATGTGATTCTAGCTAGCCAATATGGCTTCACATCTAGAGAGTTGCTTATGCTGTCCTTGTTGATCTCAGTTTAGGAGACATACTGCAGTGTAAATTATTGTAGACTGAGCGCTACAGAAAGCAAATTAACAAGTGTTTATACTGACTTGGATCTAGGCGACGGTCCACTTATCAACAGGGGTGGGTAACTTCAGCCCCCCCAGCTGTTGTGGAACTACATGTCCCATGAAGCATTGCAAGATGACAGCAGCATAATGGGAAGACTGACCATTGCAAGCCTGACTCCCAGAGGCAGAGGCAGGATGGGACTTGCAGTTCTACAACAGCTGGAGGGATGCAGTTTGCCTACCCCTGCCTTATCAGGGAGATCCTTGCTCATTTTGCATCCATTGCAATCCAAATACAATGAGATGTGTCATTAAAGAATAGGTACACTTAAGATGATACTGACAATGGCCAGGTTCTGGTTAGACTCAGAATCAAGTTTGCAATCTGCTGTGATGATGACAGGAAGTACTACAGAATAAAATGGAAGTCCCCACAACACCTTGGCACATATGCTAGCAGACTGATACCATTGTCTTTGGTGGTTCCCATCCTCACTTGGTACATATGTCAGGCTGTCTTCTCTGTCTAATCTGCATGTAGCCAGATGGCTCCTGTGGCTCTGGATGGGCTCCACAGCCAAAAAGCTGATTGCAATAGAGAAAAGGGGTATAAGGTCTAATAAGGGGTTATAACTTAGGTGCACTTATCCTCTATTGTAAATATAATTAAACCATGCCAAAGAACTAGGTATGGTGTTCATTAGGAGCACACACATAACAGAAAAAAAATTCAACAACTGACTTTACTTTATTGCACTAAACATTCTTTCCTTTTTTCATGATCCTTTGTTTTATATTTGTCTTACAGGTTGGTCTTCTCTCTGCACTACCCCACTTGGTAATGACAATCATTGTTCCCATTGGAGGGCAAATAGCTGACTTCCTACGTACCAAAAGAATAATGTCTACAACCAACGTCCGTAAAATGATGAACTGTGGAGGTATGTATTGATGGTAAAAGCAATCAATACTGAAGCTGGGCATGACATGGTCTTTTCAATGTAGGTTAACAGTGAAGTTTGGGACATAGCAGTCCTTTTTTTTTTTGGAAAATCCATTAGTTTTAAGACTGCAGCCTTAACTAGTTAACTTAGGGATATCAAAAAACTTTAATATCAAGCATTAAGATTGTCCTGATCTTTGGAAATCAACAGAAAGAAGAATGGGGTTTGTATCTACAAATGAGGCACATTTTTCAAAGGTCATTATATATAGTAGTTTGGTAATTGAATAGTTGGCATATTCAAACACAGTTTTAATTGCTGACAATATGTAAACCTGAGTGAAGACTATTTTTTTCTTTCAGTCAGGGGTTTAGCTTATAAGAAAAGGCATTGAATATGCAAACATATGGCAGATACTCTTGAAATAAATTTAAATCAAACATTAAAGGATAACTGGTAATTCTTATATATAATATTTTGTTTGTAGGTTTTGGTATGGAGGCAACTCTTCTTCTAGTTGTCGGATATTCACACTCCAGAGGAGTAGCCATTTCTTTCCTTGTTCTAGCTGTGGGCTTCAGTGGATTTGCTATATCAGGTAAGTCATTAACCTTGTATAAATATCGAATAATAATGTAAAATTTAATTTTCCAGTGAAAAAAGTCACAAAGTGAAATACTTAAGCATATTCAATAAAGTAGTGAGGGTCCTTATACACAAATAGCAGTCAGTCATAGCAACCAATTCAATTGTGGGTTACTGCAGTCAATCATGCAAGGTAAATTCTATAGATTATTGTATTTTATTGCATTATTGGATCACACTTTGCCTTACTGAATAAGGCCAATCGATTTCCACTGTGATGTATGCACCCATCTAATTCATTTAATGCAGTATTATGCAAAGTCTCAACACCCCTTGTTGAATTATATGTTTTCTTGATGCTCTCAGTAAAAAGAAATGAACAGTCTTTGCAGGAACAAACTTAAACATGATTTGTTTTCCTACGTATTTAAATGCTTAGTGACTGTTTACAGTATTTACTAAAATAGGAACTTGAAAAAAAAATTAAATGTGGCATGTACAAAAGTTCGATCCCACTTTTTCTTATTTTTTGAAGGTCCCATATATTAATTGACTCAATCGTTAGACTTTAATCCAAATCAAATAAAGACTTATATGTAAGCGTCACACTGAGGATCAGAAAAATGAAGTTAAATAAAAGCAGATGAACACTGTAAAAAGAAGGCAGCTTTATATCCAATTTTATCATGTCAATGTGTAAATTATGCAAGAAAACACTTATATAAGCTAGTGGCATTTTGCAATGACTTGTTGTGGTCTTGTAAGACAAAAATGAATGCTTTAGATACAATCTAGTTAAAATATATTTAGTAGAAAAGGATATACATTTGAAGAAAGGAACACCTTTCCAACTGGCACAGAATGGATGTGGATCTGCTTTGGGGTTGTTTGGTAGCCAGTGAAAACATTGGTAGAGGGCAGAATGCATCATACTAAGTATCAACAAATCTGGAAGGTGTCTGTGCAGTAATGTTCCATATACTTGAATATTGCTCCTAAAATAGGACTACAATCCATTCAAGTCTATAGGGTGTTAACATACAGGCAAGAACATATCCTAGAAACTAGACTTTCATTAGCAGAACTGCATACAGTGTTGAAGGATGAAAAACAGATTTAATTACCTTACTTTAAATAATTTATTTATTGATTGAATAATATCTGCAATATGAGATAAATGAATTTATAGTTAAAATAGCTATAAATATTAAGAAAAGAACATTAATAAATATATAAAAATGAAAGAAACACTATCCTCATTTAAAAGGTACAAAGAATATAGTTTTTCAAGCTAACTGCTTTACAATCTCCATTCACCCTAAAGCAATAATCTTAGTAATGGGCCAAACACCCCCATGTTTGGTTTGCAGTCGGAACGTTTAAACCTAATGAATGTTCGACTGCGAACTTCAAATTCACTGCAAGTCTATGGAACTCGAACTTGTAAATTCAAAAGTGCCCATTTTGAAGGCTTATAGGCAAGGTATTGGCCATAAAAGGGGTTTGGGGACACGGGTACTGCCCTGAGGGACATGAACTAGTGAAAAAAAAGTCAAAAAGTGCTGTTTTTTAAGGGGCATTCATTTTGCATTGCTTAAAGTGAAAAAAAAAATGAAAAATTCAATTAACCGCTTCCATACCGGGCACTTTTACCCCCTTCCTGCCCAGGCCAATTTTCAGGTTTCAGCGCTCTCACACTTTGAATGACAATTGCGTGGTTCTACAACATTGTACCCAAACCAAAATTTTATCATTTTCTTCACACAATTAGAGCTTTCTTTTGGTGGTATTTAATCACCACTGAGGTTTTTATTTTTTGCTAAATTAACAAAAAAAGTCCAAAACGTTTGAAAAACAAACACGTTTTTCTTTGTTTCTGTTATAAAAGTTTGCAAATAAATAATTGTTCTTCATAAATTTAGGCCGAGATGTATTCTACTACATTTGTTTGGTGAAAAAAACCCAAATTAGGATGTATTATTTAGTCTGTAGGAAAGTTATGGAGTTCACAGACTATGGGATATATCTGATAATTGATCAATCCTGAAGTACTGACAGCCAATCTAATTTCTTGAGGTCCAAGAATGTCAGAATAGTACAGATATCCCCCAAATGACCCCTTTTTGCAAAGTAGACAGTCTGACGTATTTCATAAGAGGCATGGCAAGTTTTTTGAAGTTGTAATTTTTTTGTCATAATTTTTCAGAAATTAAAAAACTGATTTTCACTATTTTTTTGTACATACTGTCACCAGTACAGTACAGTGTCATCATATAACTGGCATCAGGGACACTGACTGCTGACAGTACGACAATAAAAAAAATTGATAATTTTTTTAAATATATTTTTTATTACATTTTTTTCTCTTTTTAAGTTTTTTTTTCATATTTTCCTATGACCAAAGTGATCAGTATTTTTTTTTTTTTTTTACACAATTTGCTTATAGCAAAGAATTACTTTGCTATAAGCAAGCATTTACCTGAATGAAATTGATTCATTCACGGTTTTTTTTTTGTGCTTAGCTATGATTTGGCCACAGCTGATCACATGACACAGCTGGGCTGTGATTGGTCCAGCTTGTGCATGTGATCGCTGTAACCATTCACAGCTAGACACACTTGTATACAATGGATGGCATGAAAGGAAGCCATCCATTGTATACAACTGTCATGAGACCTACTGTAATTGGTCACAGCAGGTCACATGGTACTGGCAATGGGGCCGGTACACAGGTCTGTCATCGGCCGAGGTACGTGGCCGGTGACAGATCGTGCCACTGTGCGGCCTGCAGGTGTCCACCCGGAGGGACGAGCTGTTTGCCCGGCCGCCATCTGGCTATAGGCCAGGCGGCAATTGGTTAAATATCATGCCTGGGGGTTCCCATTAAACTACCTGCAAAGTTGCACATCTGTACAATGTATAGAACTTGCTGCAGCAGGAATAATATTTATTTTTTTTAAATGAGATTTTTATTTAAAAAAAAAAAACAGCATGGGGTTCCCCCCCCCCCCCAATCCAGACCCTTTAGGTCAGGTAGGAAGGTTAGGAGGGACCTCACAGTAATTGTTGTTTTTTTTTTTAAGTGTGTGGGGTTCCCCCTAAAAGCCATACCAAGCCCTTAAGACCTGGTGTGACTTTTAAGGGGAACCCCACCTCTAAAAATGGAGAGCGAATGTGTGTGGGGATCCCCCTAAAAGCCATTCCAGGCCCTTTAGGCCTGGCGTGACTTTTAAGGGGAACCCCACCCCTCAAAAATGGGGGGGAAAGCATTGGATCCCCGCTAGATTTCTAACAGACCCTTGATCCAAGTACAGGCCTGGCAGGGCAGGAAAGGGGAGGTGATAGAGTGCCCCCCTCCCTGCGGTTTGCTATGCCACATGCCCTAAGCATGGAGACAGTGTCCCCATGCCGATGGGGACAAGGACCTCTTCCCCATGACCCTGGCCCACTGGTTATGGGGGTCTGCAGGCAGGGGGGCTCATTAGCATCAGGGTACCCCTTTAAATAAGGGGACACTTGATTCTGCCTCCCCCCTTGTGAATGGGTAAGGGGTACTTGTACTCCTACCCATTCACTAAAGGGTTACATTTAAAAAAAATAAAGACTCCAGACTTTTGAAAAATTAATTTAATTGAACAAAAACAACAGTTTTTGACAAGTCCTGTAATTAAAAAAAAAATGGTTTCATCATTGTAATCTATCATAAGTCACAGCCTCCAGTGTTGTCATGGCAATGAGGACTCGCCCAAAATCAAAAAAAAAAAAAACACAGACCCATCTGCACCTGCCAAACACTTGCTGCAATGTGACAGTTGCCAGTCAGATGTAAACAATTGGGCGGAGCCAGTGGTGAGGTCAGGTGCATTGCTTTGACCATTCATGGCTCTCACAATACACTGTGAGAGCGCAGTGCATTGCGGGGTACGGCGGGTGAGTAGCCCGCTGAATGTCCTTGAACCATTTCCACAGAAATTCCTGAAAACGTGTGTTTATATATAACTTGCTTAAAAATCCTCTCTGTTATAAATTGCAGTTCATCAAACTCTTATTTATGCACTATATGTTCACATTCTTCCACATTAAAATTCAAATCAGTTCATAAAATTCACAGTAACATGTATTTACGTATCAAATTACAGGTGCCATCAACCACAGTCCTCTGTGTTGTGTGAAATTTCTATATTCTTCACCTTCCCATTCGTCCCCATTTTCACCATCTGCTCACCAATAATATGACCTACTGTATGATTATCAATAGGTCAAACTGCACCTTCTCCGTTAACCCACCGCCCAATAGTAGAATACTGCTACAGGGCGGCCACTCTGTGCAAAATCACATATAAACACCTGATTTTGTAGTTCCAGGTAGGGTCATACCCGGGCTGGCATTGGTTGCAGTGGATGTCAATCACCGATTCTTGGCTGGCACTCAGTGATCGCCGCTAAAGCTGAGAGGGGGGAGATCTGTGTGTAAACAACAGAGATCTCTCTCCTGGCAGCATGGACATGCTGCTTTCACTCTCTCTGCACAGCAGAGCGTTAGAAAGCAGCATGTCTACCTAGTAAAACAGCACACAGTTTAAGCACAACATAACACACTGCAGAATACATTTTGGCCTAAATTTATGAAGAAATTTTAATTTTAAAATGTTTTATTGGATATGTTTTATAAGAAAAAGTCTAAAATATTGGGGTTTTTTTTCAAAATTGATGATCTTTTTTGTTTATAGCGCAAAAAATAAAAACTACAGAGTTGATCAAATGCCACCAAAAGAAAACTCTATTTGTGGGGAAAAAAGTGACAGAAATGTAATTTATCTGCAGCGTTGCATGACCACTTAATTGTCAGTTAAAAGAACACAGTGCCATATCACAAAAAATGGCCTGGTCAGGAAGAGGGGCAAATCCTCTGGAGGGCAGGTGGTTAATAAGGGCTTCAAGATTCCTGTGGATCCTCCAGATGTACCAGCAGGACTCATCAGACCTCCACAGTTCCCAGAGCTAGCCACCTCTGATCTATATTGCTCAGGTAGAACAAAGGGATATCATTATGTTGTATATTAAAAAAACGAAATGCTTAATTTGCATTAAAAATAGAAAACAATGGAAATATACTTACAAAAACTGTGCACTGGAAGTGATTAGCCACATTAAGAGTACATGAACACTTTCTTAAAAATCGCTGCTTCTGCCTGTAGAAGCAACTCAATGTCATCTTATGTGTCTATGCGCATTAGGATGTTTAGAGGCGAACAAAAAAGGTTGCAGATTTCTGGCAGAAAAAACTCTAAACACTCCTAAACATGCCTAAACATTGTACAAAAATGCTCTATATGAGTGTGCATGGAGCAGGGGCGGACTGACAAGTCATGGGGCCCCCGGGCAATAGGGGATCATGGGGCCCCTGTGTCCTTGCCCAAACTCAAAAAAGCCTATGAAAAAGGTACCAGGGGCATCTCATGGGGCCCCCTACTGACCCTGGGCCCTCGGGCAGTGCTCGCATTTCCAAATGGTCAGTCCACCCCTGGCATGGAGCCTAAAAGTACATTGCCCCCTTAAGGGGTAATATCAGCTGCAAATCCTTATAGTCTGGAACCTCACTTTCAACATGCGCATTTACATCAGGTAGCTTCACCCCCACGTGGCGGACCCACATGACGTGATAACACATGCTGGAAGTGAAGTTCCAGACTATGTGGATATGCTGTGGATATTACCCCTTAAGGGGGCAATGCACATTTAAAGTGGCTAATTATTTCAATTTCCATTTGTTTTTTATTTTTTGGCAAAGAAAGTGTTGAGTTTTTTTTAGATACACAATGATGGCTCTTTGTTCTTCCTGAGCAATATGGATCAGAGGTGGCTGGCTGGTGTCTCTGGGAATTGTGGAGGTCTGAAGAATCCTATTGGTACATCTATAGTATAGGAGCCAGAGGAATCTTGTGGAAATGGTTTATGAAAAGAATTTATGAGAGTATTAGATTGTATTTATTTGGCACATGTATTATTACTGTGAGAATATTGCTTTAGGGTGACTTGAGATTGCACAGCAGTTTGAAAAACTTAATTTGTCAGTGTGGGAACCAGGGGCGGACTGAAAACTCATGGGGCCCCCGGGCAATAGGGGATCTTGGGGCCCCTGTGTCCTTGCCCAAACTCAAAAAAGCCTATGAAAAAGGTACCAGGGCATCTCATGGGGCCCCCTACTGACCCCGGGCCCTCGGGCAGTGCCTGAGTTTCCAAATGGTCAGTCCGCCCCTGGTGGGAACACATCAGTGCCTGCAGCAATCAAACATTGGGGATTGTATATTTTGTTTCAATCTTTCAAAAGAATATAACAGAGTATATAAAGAGGAAATAAAGGCCACAAAAACTGAAAACGAACAACAGGTTGCAAGAAGAGTAAGACAAACCCTCCAAAATTCTTCAGATATAGTAGTACAACAGTCAGGTCTGTGCATGTAAGCCCTTTAGTAGATCATTTTAATATTGCTACTGGAGACATAGAAAAGGTAAATTTTGTTAAATACCTTTTTCAGCTCTGTATAGATAAAGGAAAATGGGGAAGCTCAAATCATTAATAGGGATGGTTTTGACATAACCACAAATGATCCACAATGGCTCAAAATTGATAAGGTCCAGAAAAATTTTGACAAAATAAAGGTGAACAAAGCAACTGCACTAGATGACTTACACCCAAGGGTCCTCAAGGAGATGAGCTCTATTATATCTAAGCTATTGTTTCTAATTTTTAAAGACTATGGTGTCCGTTTATGACACACAGAATAGCTGAGATTCAGAGGATCACAGCTATTCTCTGGTCATTCACAGTTTATGACACCCAGGAGAATATGTTCAGCCCTTCTCTGGAAGAGCTGGAATGTTCAGCCCAGAGCTGGAGAATCAGAGGGACGAAAACTAAGCAGAGATAATTTACCTCTGCTTAGTAAACTGATCTTTTACTGTAATCTCGCGAGATTATAGTAAATTCAGCCGTTTTCCAGAGTTTGTAGACCGTTCTCCCTTCGTTCGGAGAACTGCTTCATAAACTGCATTCACAGGAGAACTGTGTTCTCCGAGAATGCCGGAGAACTAAGCAGCGATCTATTACCGCTGGTTCATAAACGGACACCTATTTAATGACTGACATAGTACTATTGGATTGGCATAAAGTTAATGTGGTGCCTATATTTAAATGGGATCAAAGTCTTTACCAAGTAACTACAGACTAGTTAGTTTAATTACTATAGTCAAAAAGATACTTATAGAAGAGTTCCTGCTAGAAATAATATTTTAAGCAGTATTTAGCAGAATTCATGAAAGACAGAAGTTGTTAAACAAATCTAATTTCTTTTTATGAAGAGGTAAACAAAACCTTAGACAATGCAGTGGCTATGGATGTAGTATAGTTGGATTTTACCAATGTGTTTGACAGTTCCCCACATGTAGATAATCAGTAAATTAAAGTTTACAGGCTTAGCAAATTAGGTTTGTAAATGGATAGAAAACTGGCTAAAAACCTGTATTCAGAGAGTAGTGAATAATGATTCATACTCTGAATGGTCTAAGGTTATTAGTGGTGTACCCCAAGGTTCAGTGTTGGGACCTGTAATTTGAAAATATTTTTAAATAATGCAGAGTCTGGGAATAAAAGTACCATTTCAGTCTTTGCAGATGACATTAAACTATGCAGTGAATTACATAATCTCCAATTTACAAGCTGACCTCAATGCACTATTTAATTATGTAACTATTTGGCAAATGAGGTTTAATGTGAAAAATAAAAGTAAAAAGTGTTTTGCACTTAGTGCAAAATTGGAAGCAGCGTACAGAAGTTGGAATACAAACTAGCAGATATTATTTAAATGTGCAGGTGTGCTTTCGTTCACTTAATATCCATAAACTTAAAAAATGAGAATAAATGTACAAATGACTATGAATTAGTGCAAAAAAGTATACCAATATTGTGGCTTTACATATTGCTCAAAGGCTTATACCTATATAACACCTAAATTTCAATAAAGTGTGTACCGGTCTTATATAACATAAACAAACGTGTCAAATATACCATAAGAAGGAATAATAGTGTGCTAGAAATTATTGAAGTGTCAAGTCATGCAGTATACAGGCAAATGTTCCTCCACCTGATCCCTCCACCATGGACAAACACAACCTCTTACCTGAAAATATGGATCTCTTATGCCATCAGAAATCAAACAAGCTCAGAGTGTGTGTGCATTTAAGAACCACCTATGCAAGCCTATGCAGTCCGCAAAGGATTCCAACCAGCCGAATACTGAGGGGTTAGTAGCATCTATAATGCATTCAAGCTCAGGAAGGAACCAAATGAGTCAGCATACACTACCATACAGGTTTATTTTCTAACAGCTCAAAAAATATAAAACTACACAATTCAAAGGAACAGAGTAGCACAAAACTAAAAATGCTACAGCATCCACATTTGGCGGGCGTGATGACATCACCAACTGCCAATGCCAATGAGAGAGCTCAGGAGAATGGAGCATGGCCGGAGCCGCCAGTGAAAGGTCTTAAATAATGATGGAGCTAATTTTTCTGCACATGCGCAAGTGGACTGCATGTTTGTAAATAAATCAAGGGCACAGTAAATAGGGGTGCAAACTCAAATTAGCCAGATAAACATGAAACCCATAATTTGAGATTTCATCCATACAGGCTAAACATTGAATGGGACCCTAATAGTTTTATCAATAACAATTGAGTTGATATTTCTATGTCTTTTCTGAACTATATGTGGTAAATAGATATAAGCTTTTGAGCAATATGTAAAGCCACAATATTTTTATACTTTGATACTTTTTTTGTACTAATGTATGGTCATTTGTACATTTGTTATCATTGTTTCTCATTTTTTCTCAAGGTAATGGATATTAAGCAAAGGAAAGCACACCTGCAGATCTAAATGAGATTTAATGTTTGTAAATGTAAAGTTATGCACTTGGTACTAAAAACATGCATACGTCATACATACTAGTATAAGAACAGCTGGGTGAAGTGATGGAGAAGGATCTGGAAGTTCTGGTAGATCATAAACTTAATCATAGCATGTAATGCCAAGCTGCAGTTTCTAAAGTGAGCAAAATCCTTTCTTGTATTAAAGAGGTATAGACTGCAGAGAGAGAGACATAATGTTGCTGTGTACAAATCATTAGTAAGACCTCATCTGTAATATGCATTTTCAATTTTGAAAACCAGTTTACAAAAAAGGATATTGGCAAACTGTAGAAAGTGCAACCAAATTAGAAATAAGGGGCATGGAGGAGCTCAGCTATGAGGAACGATTAGCTGAACCTAATTTATTCTCTCTTGAGAAGAGGACATTAATGGGGAATATGATCAACATATATAAATACATAATGTGAACATGGTGTAGAATTATTCACTTTCAGGTCATTTCAAGGAGGCATTACATCTGGAGAAAAAGAAATACATATTCACATACAGAAAGTCCTCTTCACAATAAGAGCTGCAAAAATGTGGAATAGGTTCCCTCAAGCACTGGTTCTGGTCAGCTCAGTAGATTGTTTTAAAAAAAAAAAAGGCCTGGATGCATTCCTAAATGCACACAATATAACTGGATGTTAATATTTAGAGTTAATAACACCAGTTGTAGATGATCCAGGGAATATCTGGTTGCCTCATAGGGGATCAGGAACACATTTTTTCCCCCACTGAAGCAAATTAGATCATGCTTTATAGGGGCTTTTTTGCCTTCTGGATCAACTGTGGGTATAGGATATTATATATGGAGGTTTTCTACTTGTGTATGTGTGGTTTTTTTTTTTGGTTTTTTTTTTATTGGTTGAATTAGTGTCTTTTTTTCAACCTGACTATGTAACTATGGGGTTAATCTACTAAAACTGGAGAGTGCAAAATGTGGTGCAGCTGTGCATGGAAGCCAATCCGATATGTATTATTAAAAATATTTAATATGTTTATTTATTCTACCATTCAGGATTTAATGTGAATCATTTGGACATTGCACCTCGTTATGCCAGTATTCTCATGGGTATTTCCAATGGTGTTGGAACTCTGTCAGGCATGGTCTGCCCTCTCATTGTAGGAGCCATGACAAAACACAAGGTATGGTGATGTCACTATCAACTGCATAGCTAAGTACTCTTCTATTGCATAGCTTCGCCACAAAGAAAATGTTAACCACTTTATTATAATAAGAATAACAAATATTGTGCCCTTGCCAAGATGGCAGCACCCAGCCCCTTTGTCAGAAAACTGCCAACTGTGCCTGTCCATGCAATTTGCTAAGCAGCCAAGCCACAAATTCTGCTACCACACTGCAATAATCCATTAAGTAAGACAGAGGGTGGTGCAAACGCTCACTCTCACTTGCCAGGTTTGTAGTTTTAATATGATTATGGAACATAGGAGAGGCACTGACCACAAATTAAATGGAGTAGTCACCAATGTGAACAAGGGGAGTCTACAATGACCACCAATATAACACTGAATTCTGAACTCACCACTAATATAACAAAGTCATTTACAACTTCTACTACTACAAAAAAGGGCATTTATGCTACCACCAATGAGAAGTTGGTTTTGTTAGAAAAGGGGGGAGGGGGGGGGGCTCTATTTATATGCTGTGCTGTGTGTTACATTTTCTGAACTGCTTCACTTTGTATAATGTACTATGTGTCACATACTACAAGACTGCTGGACTCTGTACAATGTGCTGTACATCAAATATTCTGGATTGTAGCATTTTGTGCAACATACTGTACATTGCATACTCCTGACCACTGTACACCACACTGACTGGACTTTGTACAATGAGCTGTTGAAATTCACACACTTGACTACTTTGCTCAATACACTGTGCTACAGGTTACATAATCTGAATGACTGCACTGTGCATATTGTGCTTCACGTCACACACTGAGGAAATTAAACAGGAAACATTTCTAGAAATTATTAAGACTATAACTGCAATATGTACATTGTGTTTAACCATTCTATATTCACTGTACTTTTCACATCCAATACAGACCAGAGAAGAGTGGCAATATGTCTTCCTGATTGCATCCCTTGTTCACTATGGTGGTGTCATTTTCTATGGCATCTTTGCTTCAGGAGAGAAACAGCCATGGGCTGAGCCAGAGGAAACCACTGAACAGAAATGTGGTTTCATCCACGAAGATGAGCTTGCTGAAGAAAGTGAAGATCAACCTCAGGGCTATGGTGGTGGCTATGGCAGTTATGGTGCCACCCAGACCACTAATTTTGCCAATGGAGGCTGGCCAGCAGAATGGGAGAAAAAGGAGGAGTTCATCCAGGACCAAGGCAAAGACCCCTATTTATATGGGACGGCTGCAGAAAGGGACTTGTCTTGAAAATAAAAATATACAAATGCCTAGCTAAAATGACAGCAATGTCTCAACTTCAACTGAGGATAAACAAGAATCTAACAAAAGGTGACTGGTGTTGCCAAGTGTCCCCACTTCACATGATCATGTGGCTTCCTTTTTATTGTTTTAATACATCACTATATACTATAAAGGGTTGAAGGCAGTGCCTATAGTGCCCCCATTGTCAAAATTTAAACTTTTTCTTTGGTGTCCAAGGGCCCATTCTGTTTCTGGTATCAGTAATTTGCTTGTTGCTAATGTAGGTTGTCACAAGGCTTGTGTCTTGAAATGTTCATCACTTGTATAAGTGTGTAAGCAATAATGGATGAGTGTGTTTTATCATTGATATTGAACACTGAGTTGCAAATGTATACTTTCTTGTGAGATGTTGTTTATTCATACTGTTAATGAACCAGAAATGAAACCATGGACGCTTCCATGGGCACACACCTCTCCAAGCAAGGCAAGACTGACCAAATACTTCTAACATTGCTTTGTCTCTTCTTTTTATTTTCTAAAGAGGTTTAATTAAATAAATATTATATAAATTTAAGTATATATATATACAAATATATAAATTCAATATATATCTATAGTAACATGTCTCCTTGTTAGGAGACATAGGGTTATGTATGGTGTCCATGGCAGGCCCATTGTTGTATGTCTTCAGTCTCCCTGAGCTTTTATAAGCCAGGGTAAATATCACCTTCACTGGATGATCAGTGAAATACATTTGCTAACATGGTGGATGTTGTCATTTTCCATTTTCCAGTCTTGGGACTTATTTTTGTGATTGGCGTAATTGACAAGGCACCTTTTGTGTACTGTTGTGTGCTTGGCAGTAGTGGGTCAATCCATGGCATGCAACATCATCCCTTGGACCAACATAATTACAAACATTTGAGATATCCATAACTGTCTTCTAGGTTTTTTTGGTCACTATCCACCTGAGTTAGCAATCCCATGTCCAGAGAATAAGTGCATTACTTTACAGTCCTATATGTGGCCTCATAGCCTATTGCAGTAAACGTAGACTAAATTGTGCCCTCAGCAAAAGTCGTTTCTTCATTAATACATACCAAGCATTTTGGATTCTCATGCCAAAGCCCTTTCTGGACTTTTCTGACCTTATCCAAAGAAACCTGCTGTCATCATGTAATGCCCTGTAAGGTCCCCAATTCCCAGACACAGCATTTAACCTCAGCATTCAAGCTGCTGATAACACAAATTGCTTTAAGGATCTGTCTGGACATTAGGGAGGCCTTGCTGTTGGCATGATTTTTGTTGTTATCAGCCAAACCTGGTACATTGTATACATGAAACGTACATCAGAGGGGAAACTGGGGCTGAAGAAGGATAAGTTCTCTGGGAGGGGTAATGGTCTTGAAGTTAAAATTAATTACTTTAATATGTGCAGTAACTGTACATAATAAAATATATTCCAGTTCACAATGTGATGATTCTTTTTTTTTCACTTATTTTTAATTTGTTTGGTCTGATAAAACAATTTGGATACATTCCCTCTTAGTAGCCCAGTATAGGCCTTGAACAGTATATATGCCTGTAAATCTACAACACAAGGACACTTACATTACATTACAGAGCAGAACTAAAATCAATCAACTAAATATTAATGCAGTCCAGGAAACAATACAGCTGCTAGAAATGTCACAAAGCTGATGAATTTAAATACAGCATAAGCCAGTTCAGTATTTGATAGCTCAGACATCTTTTTACATGGCATCCTCTCTCACGTTCTCCAGTATTTGTGGGAAAATCTGCAGTAGGTTCAAACAGATGAACCAGTAAATGATCTTGTTTGCTCTTTTTTTTTACAAGCACAGGTTTAGAATCATCAGTCACATAAGGATATTGGTAACTTCAGGGACACATTGAACAGCACAGCAAGATGCACAAACATTTGAACACATATGGGATGCATGTATCACATGGGCACTGTTAAAGGGCAAGATTTGTGTTCAGCAGAGCAATCAATTGGCTGATTGTGACAAGGAAGGTAAGTAAAGTAGGTGTGGATTATGTTAATGTATCGAGCTGCTTGGAGATAGTTGTAGAACACCCAGTGCATCAAGCAAAATTTTAACATTCACAGTATGGTACAATGGATACTTAAAGAGAACATTTCCCCTCAGATTAGGTGCCATAAGGTGCCAGATTTTGAATAAAGCAATGACAGCATTAATATTAATGGTACATAATATTCCAGAAAAATAGAGTCACAAGTAGAGACAAGCAGCTTTATATAAAGTGTATCTATAGCCAGACTTTTTTTCCAATTTTTGAGTATGGACTGCTTAAAACATTTGTCTAATCCTTTGGTCACTCTCTTTTTCTCGTTAGGGAGGTATCCCTTAAAATATATAGCACTTCCTCCCAAAGGAGCCACATGATGCGATGGGTCCCCCTGTTCATGTGTCCCTGGCTCTGTGAATAGCAGCACACTCTTTAATACACCTGGTGGGTGAAAGATATTTATTGGAGATGTCTGGATATACACCCATATGACTTAGGATAGGTTCACACCCATGTAAGTTGCATTTGAGCCGTATCTGCATTGCATTTTGCGTTGCGTTTTTGCCACATTTTGCGTTTTTTTTCTTTCATTTTCCTTTCATTTTTTAAAAATTTTCTGCTTAAAAAACGCAGCAAAAATGCAATACATGCTTTTCTGCAGTGTTTTAATTGAAGTCCATAGAAACAAAACGCAACTTTTTGCATTCAAAAAGTCCCTGACCCTTTCCAAAAAACATATTGGGTGAAAACGCACATGTCCCATAGGAAATCATGTTAAATGGGCTGTACTGCGTTTTTGCAAAACACTGCAGAAAACGCTTAGGTGTGAACCTAGGGTTAAGGTGTATACACCCAGAATACCATAGTAAATGGTTAGACAATAATGAGAAATAAATTACAACCACATAAACAACAGAGGATAAGTACAAGTAAACAAGTTCTATTGCAAAGATTAAACAATTGGAGAGACACACTGCAATGCTTAAACAATGGCAAGAATGTGCTGCAATCACAATAATAGGTATAAAACACAACCCCTTCTGCACTCTATTCTGGGTAACCCTAATAGAGGGAAAGATATAACACACTGTCGGTTCAGCAGTCAGTATAAGCCTACTCTACTCATTGGAGTTCAAAACAATATGTTGGTGTGTTTGGGGTAGGGTTCCTTTAAGAACTGATGCAGGCAATAATACAGTGTATATTTGAAGGCAGCTCCATCCCTCTGTTACAAAGGCGTAGTTCAAGGTTGGCCAGTGGCCTCTCACCAGCTCCCTGTCAGCACCTGGCAAGTTGTCCCCTTCTGTCAATTGTCCTCAGTGTCTGGCTTCTTAGCTAGACAGCAAGCTCCCAGCATCCAGGGTTCACTCCACTGCTCAGGAATGGCAGTGGCTCTGTCTCAGGTACTGCTACCTCTATTCACTGCCTCTTCTGCTCAGCAAGATGTCATCTCTTCTCTCTCCTCAGGTGCAGCACGTCTGTATCAGTCTAAGTCTTTCAGTAGAGTGCCCTTCTTCTTATCCAAACCCAGGAAAATACTTAAAACCACAAAAACACTCTCCTTCCTCCACACCATAGTGTAGATGGGAGTTGAAGTCCAAAACAAACTTTAATTCGAGTAAGACTCTTTTTCTTGCACTACATTTCCCACAGTCCTTCACACTTCTCCTCAGAGTTTCCAGCAGTCCATGTCCTCAACTTACAACTTAGTGGATGAAGCGTGGCTTATATCCTGTAAATGCAGTTTCTCCTGAAGCCATGCTTGTAAATGTCTGGGCTACAAAGAGGAGTACGGAGAAAACTTTTATGGCCAATATTCTCTGGTGGGTCACAGGGGTGCACTTACTTATGCTCCCCTGTGACCCATAGTCAGCTGAAAGCGTGGTGTTGCCCACTTTCAGCTTACATAACAAGGCCACTCCAGGATTTGGAAAAACCCCAACAACATTGTCATGATCCACCCAGATGCTTGATTTACAGCTGGCTCCACCTCTCAGTGTACGGCTGAGAGTGAGAGTCATCTGTTCCTGCCCCCTCTTCTGTCTAGTGCACCAGTGAGAGTTGGAGGAGCATAGCACAGAGCCACTCTGAGTAGACCAGAATCTGAGCGATCAGCGGTCACATTATCTGAGAGCCAATGAGGTACAGCAGCAGCATCACACCAATGCTGCAGCATAGAGATGAGTATGAATGAACAATGGGAAATCTCTTCCTAGGCAGAACAGATGTTCCAAATTTACCTTCCCATCCTGTTCTGTTGACAACTCTAAAATTCTGAATTCCCCATTGATTTTGTCCTGATGGCAATGGTCACCAGGGCAAACAGTGAGTGTGAATCTATCAAGTGGGGACACAGACAGCAATAAAAACCTAACAATACTTCAAACCGCATTGCACAGACTTTCAGACACCCTCTGTGAGAGGGTGGGGGCATGGCTAAATGGTGGTGCAATGTAAATCCAATAGAAGAAAGCAGACAGCTTAGGGACTCCACTTGTTACCTTGATAAATAGGGCCTCTGTGCCCCCCAAATATTGGTGTATTTGTCCTACTGATATGGGGCCTGGCATGCTAGCTATTTTTTTTCTATTAGTAAAATCTTAATGGGTGTACTAACCAATCTCTATATAAGCAAAATACATACAGTGTATATATATATATGCTTGAATACCATACTAACCCACACCAAAACTCAGCGATGTACAGTAAACCATATCAACCATTCAAAAGTTGGAGTCTTGGTGATTATTATTATACAGTATTTATAAAGCGCCAATGGTTCGCTCAGCGCTGTACATTACAAAGGGGGACAGAACATGTGACAGAACAATACCAATACAATGCAAAACATGAGGGGATCAAGGGCCCTGCTCTTTCGAGCTTACAATCTAGGAGATTTGGAATGGTGGCTAGTGTTAACTAATATCACAGATCTTATCTCTGTATTATTAAAGCAATTATGTACATGCAGCAAGTGAATCTCTGAATTCCAAATGATATCCAGAAAAACATTGCAAATCTGCTGAATTCACAAAATCAGGTTATTTAATGCACTGCAGTTGGATTCAGCTGTTTCACACAATCGTGCTGTCAAACCTCCTTTTCTTTCTGTCTACATTGGGTGGCGTTAGAAATACGAGTTTTTAGGTGACCATATATTATACAAATTTATTGTACAATCTTCTTCAGATGTACCATCAACTATGTAGACTGTCTGATGTTATACTATTTACATAGATTGTTTACATTTGACCTTATATTCCATTTTTTTGGTAAATCTAAATGTGATTGTACAATCAGATAGTAAAGCTTATAGCCAGCTTTAGGCTCCTTTCAAACAGGTGTTCCATTTTTCCATTGTTCATCCATCCGTTGATGGATAAAAAATGGACATCAATGCATCCCTATGGAAATAACAGATGTAAATGGATGATCATTTGTTTATATTTGCATCCATCAACATCTGTTTTTTGGAACGGATCAAAGCCATATATTTGTTCTATTAAAAAAATGGAACGGACGAAAAACAGATGTCAATGTATAAACAGCCTGTTTTTGCATCCGTTTTTGCATTGGTAGTGGATGCAAAAACTGCTCTAAAAATTTATGAAAAACTGATTCATTTTTTAATTGAAAAAACGTGACTGAGCTGATGAAAAAATGGAACCCTTACATGCAACAAAATAAATAGCTGCAGTACGGTGACATGGTACACTATAGTTTTGTTTAGATGAAAGAACAGAAACTAAGGGCAGATATTCAATGTTTGCTGGATGCCTTTCAAAGTTTGAATTTCAATTTTGACTGGAATGTGCTTTTACATAAGCCCAACTGAGTTGCAATAATGCTCTAAAAACAGCAGCTATGATGTATCATCTTTTGCGGCCTACAGTGAACAATCGATAATTATCTTTCAGTGATCTATTTCAGTAAGCTGACATTGATTTGGTTGCTGTAGGTTACTTGACTTTGTACACCATCTTACACTATCTGCATTATATTTCATCTTACTTTGTCGCACTACCTCACTATATAAGCATGTGCATTGTGGATTTAGCCTCCAAAACTTGAAAACCCATTCTGGCACATTATGCACTGGATTTTCTCTTCCCCAGCTACCCTACCCTATTTTTCAATAGTCAAGTAATTTAGTCGGAGTGTTAGAAATGGTGCCTGCGGGTCTCCAATCAGGTTTATGAATCTGTTAACACTTTATTACATCTCTTGTCAAGGCAGAGCACAATGTACTCGTGCCTTGGGACCCCAGGGGAAAGCAATCAATCACCAGTCAATAATTAAGCAGTTAGTGTCACTGCATCTGGGCTTTCCATCTCAAGGTCCCATTAATGACTGGTACGATCGTTCACCATTAATCACTTCCTAATTGGTTGCAGCTTCACCAGCTGTGCTTAGTCGAGCAGAGGACAGTTCAGTTAGGGGAGTTATTAGAGAGAAGGGTGGGACTGGTGGTGTATGCACAAGCAATTTGTAATCGGTCACTGTTCACTATCAATCTGCAGATATATCTAAATCTTTTTACATGTTAACATGTACGAGTCAATAAACAGTCTAGAAAATGGTTCTTTTGCTGTCTGTAATAATAAAAACCACACTGGGCATTCTTTATACAAAATGTGCAACATGATAAAACTACCGTTTATGGGATCTCCATGCCTCCAATTGTCATAAAACATGTTGAAGTATTCAATACTGGCCAAGAGTGTGGACATTCCCACAATGCATTGTTTTCTTAAACTGTGGAGATCGAAGTTGTCATGATAGAAATATGTAGCCCTGAAAGCAGGGCCAACTCTGCTGAAGTCACCCACACACTCCACAAGGGGGCCCGCTTTAATACAGGGCTGACTAAGGTCTACACATACCAGCCACTCCCATGCAGACTTCATTTCTACATCTTGTCTGCACATATGGTGGGTTTAAACCCTTCATTCACCATGCCCCTGTTCACCGTAGCAACAACCCCCCAAAGGCTGGGGGCACCCCTTGCTCAGGGTCCTGCATCTCTTCTGTGGTTTGAGGATAGGGTTCAGATAGTCTGCCGAACACCTGAGGCCCATGAGACATCAGGCCCCAGTCCAGTTGACACATGCTACATGGAGGGGGTTAGCTGCTCATTGTCCTCTATCCACCACCAGTCTTAACCCAATCAGGTTTGTATTTGTATAGGTGCTCTTATCCAGTCCTGTGGCCTAAATGTGTGCTGTTCCAACTCACACCTTCATTGATAGCAGGCATCCACTTCAATCACTCCAAATCAGCCAGAGGCTCAGTACAACTCCATTTTGTTTTGTGATGAGGTAGTTTATAAACCCGTCACCCATCCAGAGTCTACAGGGACTTTTCGTACAAGAACCAAAAGGCAACTACTGCTACTAGACTTCAATGGACAATTTCTATATAACACTATGACATTAATATTCTTGCCAAATACAGTCACACAAAAGCTAATACAAAAGCAATGTTAAATTGTTTGACTGGATTTGCATAGAAAATGATAATATTATTATGTTTTACTTTTATATAGAAACTGTCTGTTGAAGTCTAGTAACAGTGGTTGCCTTTTGGTTCTTAGTTTTCAGGACATTTATATCATTTTTTTTTTATTTTGTTTTTGTTACTAAAATGAATTTATATAGAGCAGGAGATGTTACAAATATTCGGCTTAAGTGTCAAATACTATTCTGCATTCTTCTTTATTTTATTTATTATTATAGTTATAACTTATTGATCTTGTTATTGTGTCATACGTTGTAACTAAAATGTTTAGCAAGAGTTTTTTGAGGCCTGTGGATTATTTCCTCTTGGATAAAAGAGGCTGCTCTAATGTTATCACAGAGCAGGTGTATAGGGAGAGGGCAAAGAGCTGAGACAAGCATTGATGGACCCCACTACTTCTATTGTGAACTTTAAGAATGAATTGCTTCACAGTGGCTGTGAGTACAGTGGTCAGTGCAGGGTTATTTTAAAGATTATCCACTGTTTTTTAAGAATATGTCAATATTTGAATGCCCAAAGCTTACCTACAGTTGTACTTTAATGTTAAACAAAAAACTTTAGAGGGGCAGGTTAAAGCATATTTCAGAAGTTAATAAATTCTGGGTTGCATACACTATTGAATTGGGTATTAACTGTAAATTTAGGTAACCTATACTTGTTCTGACAGATACAGTATATGTAGGGTCAAATAACTGACCTAGATGAACTATGTAGATAAGGAGTTTTGACTTCAATAGATAAATGGTTACTCTGTAACAGTATTGAAAACGGACACAACTAGGCAACCAGAATTTTCAGAAGCAGATTGGCAGTGGCAGCCTTCATATTTTTCTAAATATACATTTCTGTTATCGAACAGTCAGGTATTATAGAGAGCAAGGGTATAAAAAGCAGCTATAGAGGTCAGTTTCCATTGCACTTAATGTCCGAATCATGGGGCCTGAACCTGGGGCAATAATACTCTAGAGCACAGATATCGGACAAGTCTCCAGTCCACTGAGTGGTGACATTCATCTCATATGCTGGCTTTGATTAACATGTTCCACATCATCATGAGCCTGCTACCTGCATCTCACAGGTACATTTCTGCTGTCTTTCAAATATTTACTCTCTCCTTCATATCTGTCTCTTTAAATTGGACCTAACTTTACAATTTAGATGAACTTTGACTGTTTAAGAAAAACAAAATGTGTAGAAATTGTATGGAGTGCTTTACTCATTGACTTTCATATCAGGAGCCAAAATGTAGACTATTAGAGCCATAACTGTTTTCTGAGAAATCAGAAGTCTTCAGGGTGTAACAACCATACTACAGGGACACACAGATGGAACCAGCGCCCACTAAAACTGGCTATTAAATGATTTTAGAGGTAGGTTATTTCTGTTTTCTTACAGCATGACTGAATTGGAATGTGTCTGCATCATTTCCCTAAATAATGATATTCTAGCTCTGTTTAGTTGGAAAAGTAACATGTTTTCACCGTGGATTTCTAGAAACCCCTGCAACCAGTAATAAATGTTATAGTGCAGCTGTACAGAAGGTAAGTCCAGTTTTTACCAGCTTAGCCTGAAGCTTCTTAATTCTATTCTTGCTGTATGTAAACTTCTATTAGATACCACTACTAAAAGACTTTCTTTGTCCTAAACTAAATATGTAGCCCATCTTCCAACAAAATAAAATAGTCGCCAAAATGTAAATATTCCAAGGAAAATAGGATAGTAAGACAAAGTCAGGAGACTACAGGTCATGCTGCCTCTTCATTGAAGGTGACCAATCATGGTATTTTTCAGATGCTACAGGTACAACCAAAAATTCATAATCTGTGGATAAAATGATACTGCATTCTAGAATACTACATACTGGAAATGTAAGAATCCAGTGACAATGCACATTTAAGATATGGACAGACATAATAGCCAAGTTAGTGGTGTGACTTTTTGCCACTGCACTTAAACTGGAACTGCACTGCATCTAGGCACCACAAACCAAAAATGCTATTTAATTCATTTTTAATATTCAAAGCAAACTCACTCATCCATTCATGTCTCCATGCTTTATTTCTTAGGGAATAATGGGCAGCACAGTGGCTAAATGGTTAGCACTTCTGCCTGGCAGTACTAGGGTCATTGGTTTGAATCCCAACCACAGCACCACCTGCCTGGAGTTTGCATGTTCTCCCTGTGCCTGCGTGGGTTTCCTCTGGGTACTCTGGTTTCCTCCAACACCGCTGGTAGGTTAATTGGAATCCTGTCTAAATTGGCCCTAGTATGTGTATATATGAATGTAAGTTAGGGACCTTAGATTTTAAACCCCTTGAGGGTTATGGACTTATGTGAATGTACAATATATATATAAAGCCTGCATAAATTGACAGAGCTATATAAGTACTAATAATAATAAATCATTTTAAAAACACATCCCCTGTCATCATTTACTTCCTGGAATCCATCTGCCCTTAGCTCAGGCAAACGCTGAGCTGTTAACCCTCCCTCCCCTCCTGAAGACTGCTGGGATGTATGACATCATTTGTCTAGGCATGGAAACCAGGAAGTATCTGAAGAAATGTAAAACAAACGTTTAAAACAAGTAAATATAATATACTTTCCTATCTATTTACTATTGCTAGCAGCATAAGGATTAAAAATAGTCCATGTTGATTGAGAGAAGTTCCGCTATATGGACCAAGCTTTTTCTAGCACTTTTTGTTCACATGTAACAATCAGGTTCTTTTTGCTAGACAATTACTTAGAACTCCCCAAACATGATATATTTTTTTAAAGCAGAGGCTCTAGAGAATAAATTGGCGGGGGTTTTTTTATCACACGGTATTTAAATTTTAATGCAAAAAAAACACAATACATAACCATTTTTTTCTCTAAAATATAAAAGGTGATGTTATGCCAAGTAAATAAATATCAAACGTCATGTTTTAAAATTGCGCAAGCCAGTGCAAAGGAGACAAACAATGCAAAGTTTACTATCCATAGGCAACACTTTAAAAGCCTTTACAGGTTACCACTTTAGATTTACAGAGGAGGTCTGATACTATAATTACTGCCTATGATTTGACTTCACAGCAATACCTCACATGTGTGGGACAATCGCTGTTTGCATGTGTGCAAGGCCAATGCGTGCGTTTGCCTTTGTGCACAAGCATGGGGGCACTTTCTTTTTATTTTACACTGTCACTTTAAAAAAAGTTTTTTTCGATCACTTTTATTGCTGTCACAAACAATGTAAACATCCTTTGTGACAGCAATAGACCTGTGACAGGTACTCTTTATGGAGGGATCTGGGGTTAATAAGACTCCAAATCCCTCATCTGCCCTTAAAAGCATTTATTCACACCAAGATCAGTGTGGTTGAATGCTTTTATTTTTTAAAAATGACTACGATAATTTCTGAGTAAACCAGAAGTGATGTCAGGTCATCGCTTCCAGTTTACAATTTAAAAAGATATCCCTTCCCGCTGTTTGTAATTGCTATTACAGGCACCATCGGCATCATCCTGGTACAACCACTTGAAGACGGGTGGCGTACCAGGTTCGGGTCCGGTGACTGGTCAGTAAGTGGTGATCACCTCCCTGTCCCCAGCCTGTGACTTGACAATAAAGATGTCATCTGTCTTTCCTCTTGTTCTCTATGTGTGCTCCTTGTCAGCACATGTATATGCAGCATATCCTATGACCAGAGAGCTGACCCTCCAGATCCCATACTAAGTTCTGTTGTATAGTGGACTACAAGAATCAGATGAAAGATTTAGGTACTCACCTGAGTTGCATATAAAAATATATTTAAAGATTTTCCATTGAATACATAACTGCATTAAAGCGATATTAAACCCAAAACTAAAAATATAATATATTGCAATTTACCAGTCATTAGATCTGGTGGCTGCATCAGTTTTTTTGGCTTTTTCCCTTCTGTTTTCACCTGGTGATCTGGCCAGTAACACACCTCCTGTATTAGTGAGACACAACTCTGGAGGAATGAGCACAGAATAAACAGCAGATAGCAACATTGTCAGTCTTGGGGGAGAGGTGTGTTAAATGTATTAGCAGATTTGAATACAGTAACTAATTGAAACCCCAGCTCAGACTTTGTAATCAGTTTATAGCAAAAGTTATTTTTTTCCTTTTGGGATAAAGGTTTTACACAAAAAAATGCTGATCAGCTTGTTCACCCCTGTCACTGGTAAATGGTTGGTCCCATCCATGTAAAATGATACATTCTGCTGGAGAACTTAAGCTTCTAAAAAATAGCAGACCTGCTGGTTAGATTACTTTATGAGATTAGAAGAAAGAAAGCCTAAAAAAGGAAACTAATACAGCCTCACAGCTAAGAATTTGTAATCTGCAATATATGAAATGTTTACTTTTGGGTTTAATACTGCTTTAATGATGCATTTTTTATGTTCCTGGAGTTTATCTTTAGGACCATCTTTAGACAATATAGAGGTGTGTTTCTTCCAAACAATCCAGTGTGATATTTTTATTTTCAGTAAATATTTTGTTACTGCAGGAGTAGATCCTACTTTTTAGGCACATATAAATCAAAGTTGCAGTATATGCAGTGCAAAAAAAGCACACTTTTAGTAAATCTTGGTAAGTAAATTTGTTTTTAAGCATTGTATATATTAATGAACTTAATGGCACAACGTGAAAGAGTTAAAAAAAAAACGTCACAAGAGACCTGACAAAAATATATTCATCATCTTGCTTGAGCCAGCCACAGCTGCTCCCTGTCAGACTGGTGTAATGAAGGATATTTCCATCACATTCAGGGTCCCTAGAGTCATTACTTAGGGAGGCTGAGGAGCCACAGAAACATTGCCTGGGGGTGCAGGGGGATTGCCAAGATGCGTAACACTTCATTGAGTGCTCACTGATCCCCCCCTAGAATCATGTACATACAAGCAGACCTCCCACCCATCACAAGACACACATACTCCCTATGAAATAAAAATCACTTAGGTATGACTAATTGATCCAGGAGACCTAACAGACTCAAATAAAACCATGTCTGAGAAGCATCATTAAGACTGTTGCTGAAACAATCATTAAAAAAAATCAGCATACAAATATCTCTTTGTAAAGTTTTAAAATAAATTGTCCTTAATGTAATAAAGCATTTGAAAATAAGATGAAATTCTGGCCTTAAAGAACAACTATCGTAAAATATTGTATTCTGATAATTGCATCGGGTCAGTACATGGAATAAAAGGATTTAGTACATACATTCCGTTATTCTTATTTAACAGCCTCCCACCCGCCATATAAGGAAATGATGGGCGCAAGGCGGTTCTCTCATTCTGGGGGGACGTCATATGACTTCCTCCCACTCTAAGATGAAGATGTCGGCTCTGTCATGTGATCAGCTGTGTCCAATCACATCTGATAGCATATAAATAGGGAAATGCTGGTTATCAGCATTTCTCTCCTCACGAGCTGTCACGCTGACAACTCGAGAGGAGAGACGGTAATCGGCATTCCACAGAGGGGACATGTGCACTGATCATCAGGGCACTGATGATCAGTGTGCCCTGATGATCAGTGTAGCCCCATGAGTGCCACCTGTCAGTGTCTATCAATGCCACCTGCCAGTGCCCGTCAGAGCCACATCAATGCCACATATCAGTGCCTACCAGTGCACAACAATGCCACATATCAGTGTCCATCTGAGCTGCCTTTCAGTGTCACCTATCAGTGCCAGTCAGTGCCACCTATCAGTGCTGCCAACCAGTGCCAGCTATCAGTGCCAGTCAGTGCCACCTATCAGTGCTGCCAACCAGTGCCAGCTATCAGTGCCAGTCAGTGCCGCCTATCAGTGCATATCAGTGCCGCCTATCAGTTTCGCCTAACAGTGCCAGTCAGTGCCACCTATCAGTGCTAGTGTCACCTACCAGTGCCTCCTCATCAGTGCCTATCAGTGCCGCCTATCAGTGCCCATCAGTGCAGCCTTTCAGTGCCCATCACTGTAGCCTCATTAGCACACATCAGTGAAGTAGAAAAATCACATATTTACAACATTTTATAACAGAAACTAACAAAAAACATTTTTTTTCAAAATGTTCAGTTGTTTTTGGTTTGTTTAGCAAAAAATAAAAAAACCAGAGGTGATTAAATACCATCAAACGAAAGCTCTATCTGGGTACAGTGTTGCATGACCGTGCAAGTGTCATTCAAAGTGTGACAGCACTGAAAGTTGAAAATTGGCCTGGACAGGAAGGGGGTATAAGTGCCCTGTAGGAAAGTGATTAAGGTCTTTATTTATATTTTTACTCATATTACATGCAGATCAGACTGACCAGCAGAAGTGACAGTCACGAGGGTTGGAAAAAAGTATAAAACTACCAGGGATGCTTAAAGCAGCCTTTTTTATTCACTTAAATGTGAATAAAAATGTGAATTTTTTTTTAAATTCTATCTATCTATCTATCTATCTATCTATCTATCTATCTATCTATCATCTATCTATCTACCCACCTATCTATCTATCTATCTATCTATCCATCTATCTATCTACCTATCATTATTCCCCTTATTGCCATAGCTGTTCATAGCTGTTATTAAAGGATAAGTTCATATTTTGTTAGAAAAAAAAGAAAAAGAAAATAATAATAATAATAATAATAAGAAAAAATAAATGCATTTTGCAAGAAAAAATGCATTTCTTTATACTGCAGCCTGTAAAGCATTGCAAACAGTGGATTGTGGGTGCAATGTGCAGACTCTCAGTATCGCTGTCTGCCCATACCTCCCATACAGGCAGTTACTGAATTTCAGGAACTATGAGAGTGCTCACTAGGACCGTTGCAGTTCATTGAGGTCTACAAGCCACTTGCCATAGTGACAGACATGATTTGTAGTTCATTAATTCACAGATTGCTATGAATGAATGTTGCGGCTGTGCCGTTCTCAAATTGTGACAGCAGGTACAGGGAGAGGATCCCATGCCCGCTATCACAGTGGAGGAATAAGAAGGGGGGGGGTATGGGGACTGGAGCACAGTAACATGCTACATGTTACATCCAATACACTAGTGTAACATATAACATGTTACAAAAAGTGAACCTATCCTTTAAAGTTAGATAATAATCTTTAGTCAGAATGTCAGACAGGCCTAAAGGGAGAAGCAGAGGTTTTGCATTCTGAAGTATTAAGGGGCAAGCAGGTTCTGCAAGACAAAGTGGTGGTGGTCGGGCTGCATCATCTAGAGGCAAGGCCCATCTACCATTTCTGGGAGTGGTCGCCATAAAGCCATTGTGTCTTAAGGCCAAAAATGATGTAACTTTGTTATTATTTTATATAATATGCAGTATGGAGAACCACAATCACCTTATATACAAAAGCAAAATAAATTCAGCTTTGGTAATAACTACACACATTTTCACACATATAGATTCTTAAAAACCATTAGTATATTTAAATCCCTATGGACCAGCTCTCAAAATAGGAAAGAAAATCTGTAACAGACTTATATTTCGTAATCAAAGCATATCATATAATTCAGGCGCACAGACTTGGAGGGGGAAAATCTGTATAATAACATATGCGGCTTGGGAAAAAGGTACAATGAAAAGAATGAAAGAAAATAATTATTTTTGGTTTTGTTTAGGCCACTGTTTTAATATAAGGATACTACTTCATAGGCTCTAATATTACCCCTTTTTTCAAAGTGACTGAATTTTTTGCTGGCTCTACATAGCACAAAGTTATTAACACAAGGGCATAACTTCACATGTGTAATGGCATCGCTTAGTGTGTCTGTTAGCATGTAACTTTGAATCCACAGGTACACATAACAAGGAGACCACCTTTCATGGTACCTTTTTCCTACACTACATACGTTATTATACATAATGGAGAGGTTTTTTCAAATCTGTGCACTCAAATTATATGATATGTGCTTTGTTTGATTAATAAGTATAAGTCTGTTAATATTTTTTTCCTATTTTTGAGAGCTGGTCTATAGCAGTTTTAACATATTGACCATGGTTTTTAGAATTGTATGCATGCAATAAAATTAATATTTTTGGTATGAGAAGCAACCTAATTTTGTTTTTGTATATAAGGTGGTTTTGAGTGATTGACTACATTTTTAGGTACCTGGAACTTGGAACTCGGTACTTGTGGTCTGTTGAGTCCATCACTGAGAATTAGGGCTTGTTCACACTTGACTAAATTTCTAACTCTCACCAAATGCTCCTATAGCTTTAGTATGGGTGTTAGACAGGCGTTAATGAGCTTTAGTATGGACATTAGACTGGCTTTTTACAAGCATTAAAAATGTTCCCCAAACACCGTATATGCAATTTTGAAGTGTTTTATAAGCGTTTGACAAGCGTTAAAACCACACCACAAACTAAAGAAACTGTAATGTTATTAATGCTCCTGCAAACTCCTGCCAGCGCGTTTGAGGAGCTTCACCATAGACTTGAATGGGAGGCGTTGAAAGGCTTTAAACTTCTCCTGACTCGACATGATGCTTCAGTTTTGAAGCGACGCGATGCTAACGCTTTATGTTTTGATAATGTGAACAGGACTGTGTGCTGCCCATAGTATCATTTGCATGAGCATTTGTAGAGCTTTAAAAACACCCCTCAAATGCCTGCTTTCAATGCCAGTTTGAACTAGACCTAATACGCATTATACAGCTACAGCATATGGAGGCGGAAGTTGAGTGACTGACAAAGCATTTCTCTTCTTCGTCTTCTCAAGTGCAATAGTTGTCTGAAACTGCCGCTGATGATTCCTCCTCTTTCTCTTTTTCTGTTTATCCCGCCATAGCCCTGTAAACTGACATGGAGGATTCAGTGGAATTGTTTTCTTATATAACCAGTAACTCACTGCAGAGGCATGGTTTTGGTTATGAACAAGCAGGAGGGCAATGCTGAGGTCATGCTGAGAAGGAAGAGAGAACTAGGACCATAGAGGGAGGGAACAACAGGCAGGGAGCAGCAAGAGGCAGTGATGTTCCTGCAGCTGCAGCTTACTGCCAGGTGGACTCCAGCAATGATAGTGATAGGGAAGGAAGTTGCACAAGGAGCTTCAAAAGCATCAACCATAAAACAAACAGAGGGCACGCCAGCCTAGTGCTTTATTGCTTTATTCTCAAATGTCCTTTATTGTTAAAAATCAAGTATGTTTTCTACTCACAAACTAACATGTAGAAGCTCGTCAGAACAAATCCAGGTACAGGCCGCCAAGATTCCTATACACTATGTCTTTTCAGCACATCACATTGCACAGAGGGCCTACCCGTATACAAGTTTGGAAGGCTAACTCATTTCGAGGGATTTGCCCTCTTCCTTTAGAGCTGTGAGGGCCAAGGCCAAGCTGAAAGGTGCTTGTCCCCATGCCATCTTGTGACAGGCAAGGTTGTTTGTAATAATGACACTAGCCTGTTGGCTTCCCTTTGCAGGGATATTTTGCATATACTTAGCCTGGCACATATATTCAACCTGGTAGTGCAGAGTAATATCCTGGTTTCTAGGAGGTCTGGTGTCAATCCAGAAGAAATTGTGGGCCACTTTAAGTGGTCATACCCTACAAGTGTTTGCCTGGAAGAAATGCAATGCAAACGCAAGCTGTCTATGTGACACCACCACGTGCTGGAACTCGACACTGGCCATGCTGAAGAGGCTGCACTAGCAGCAAAGGGCCACCGATGAGTGTCTGTGTGAGTATGGTACAAGGACAGGCCCTGGGAAGCTAAGATTCTTTTCACCACATCAGTCACTCATTGTTTAGGATGCGCATAGCATCTTGGCACCTTTTGAAGAGGTGACCAGAATGGTGAGGTGTGATGAGACCAAAATTAGCAACATTATCCCTTTTGTATTCCTCCTAGAGCACACACTGCATGGTGCCAGACTCTGTACTGGAGGCACAGCAGCAGCGATAAGAAGAGGGCTTGCTGCTTGCTAAGGGCCAGCAGAATCATTTTCCTACTGCCTCCATCCCTGTAAGGCAGGAGAACCAAGAGGCAGAGGAACCATATGAAGAGAGTGCTCGTGGTCAGGAGGAGCAGGAAAAGGGTCTGGCTTCCACAAGGTCGCTTCACCCCTCCCAAATCCTGGGAGTTGTATGTGGGTAGGGTGATATCATTGGAGATATTGTCCTCAGCAACACTGATGACTTTGGGTCCACTGCTGAAGGTAATTTTTGGCAAAGGGGCTTTTTATTCTGAAATTCCTGCACAAGGAGTGCAAGATTTAAAAAAGAATAAAAGAGAAGGACCATTATTAGGTGGTCACCCTATTGTATCCTTCATACTAGAGGAAAATTAGCTATCTGCTGTCACCACCCCACAGGGGAGGGAGCACAAAACACAACACTTCAACAATGTACTGCAGAAGAACCTCTTGGCTACATTTCCTGATGTCGCCAACAACAAGATTGCTGATGACAAGGTGTTCATGGCCAGACACTCTTAGAAGTGAGGACCCCATGAATTATTGGAAGTCCAGGCTACACCACTGGCAGGAGCTTACCCAGTATGCTCTTGAACTTCTTGCTTGCCCTGCAGCAAGTGTAATCTCTTAGAGGGCTCTTAAAGAGCAGAAGGTTTTGCTTCAGAGAAGTGAATCTGTCTGTCCACTCATGCTGTGAACCAGCTCACTCACATAAAAACGAAGCAGTCTTGGATTAGTAATACAAAAGTATAATACTGCTGAAACTGCCAACTATATTTTTTAGTGTGATTTGGCTGTAAGAAAAAAATGGTTTCTACCACCAATACTAGCTCCTGTTACATCTATGAGCCTGCCATTATTACCAGCTCCTATCCCCTCTCTTGGCCTGCACCATTACCAGCTCCTGCCACCTCTCCTAGCCTTTTCCAGTGCTATGGGATTGTAAATCTGCCACACGTAATGTTTATACAGGATGTCTCGAATTTACAAGCCAACCTCAATGCACTGTTTAATTGGGAAAATTAAGTTTAATGTTGATAAAAGTAATGCACTTGGGGGATAAGAATATGCATGCATCATACATTCTAGGGGGAGTACAACTGGGGGAATCAATGGTGGAGAAGGACTCGGGAGTTTCCAAAGCAAGAAAAATCTTCTCTTGTATTAAAAGAGGTATGGACTGCAGAGAGAGAGATATAGTTTTACCCCTGTACAAAGCATTAGTGATACCTCATCTGGAATATGCTGTTCAGTTTGGCACCAAGTCACAAAAAGGATATTGGAGAACTGGAGAAAGTGCAGAGAAGGGCAACCAAACTGATTAGAGGCATGGAGGAGCTCAGCTATGAGGAAAGATTAGATAAACTGAATGTATTCTCTCTTGAGAAGAGGAGATTAAGGGGGGATATGATCAACATATATAAATACATCAGTGGTTCATATAGTGAACTCAATGTAGAGTTGTTCACCTTAAGGTCATCACAGAGGACAAGGGGGCACTCTTTATGTCTGGAGGAAAAGAGATTTAATCTCCAAATATGGAAAGGTTTCTACATAGTAAGAGCTGTGAAAATGTGGACTAGACTCCCTCAAGTTGGTTTTGGCCAGCTCAGTAGATTGCTTTAAAAAGGCCTGGATTCTTTCCTAGATACACAGAATATAACTGAATACTAACATGCATATGTAAAGTTGATCCAGAGAATATCTGATTGCTTCTTGGGGGATCAGGAAGGATTTTTTTCCCTGCAGGAGCAAATTGGATCATGCTTTGCTGGGGGTTTTTCCTTCCTCTGGATCAATTGTGGGTGCAGAATATAAAAAAAAAAAAGTGTTTTTTTGGGGTTTTTTTCTTTTCTTTTTATGGCTGAACTAGATGGGCTTGTTTCTTTTTCCAGTCAGATTAACTATGTAACTATGTTAAACACTCTTCCTGTCCAGGACATTTTTCAGCACTGTGATATTTTGACTTGAAATTTCAAGAGGCATGCACCCAGGTCCTAAAATGCCAGGGCAGTACATATACCTCCCAAAATACCAATTTTTGGAAAGCAGACATGCCAAAGTATTTAGTAAGAAGCATGGGTAGTTTAAAATGTTAATTTTTTTTATCAAAGAAGAATGTAAATAAAATTTGATTCTGTTATTTCCCTCACACAGCATAGGCATACTGGCAATTACACCCCAAAACATATGAATCTTCTCCTCCTAAGTATGGGGATACATACCACATATGAAGGATTTTTTGCTGCCTAGGTGCATAGAGAAGTCCAAAATTTAATGGGCAGCTTCATGCTTTCAAGAAACATACATGTTGCATCTGATTTCCTGACTATCACATTTCTTGAGGCCCTGAAGTGCCAGGACAGGAGAAACATCCACAAAATGACCACATTTTGCAAAGCAGACCCTCAAACATATTTAATTAGAGGCATGGTGAGTATTTTGAAGATTACATTTCTTGACAAAAAATTTTGGAAAATTGTGAAATAAAATAACAATTTTTTTTCACACACAGCTGTCAATTTACAAGATATTTCTCACACACAGCTGTAGAGTATTGTGAGTGTAATGTTATATATTGCTTGACTTGAAAGGAATCTTAAGATTTAGGGGGTGAGTTAAATGTTTATGTCTTTGTATATGATCAATTGTTGTTGAGTAAGAATGCCATTCGGCCATAAACAATACAAGAAGTATTAAATGATAATAATTGGACATCAAAAGAGGTCTTAAGTACTTATGGAGTACTTGTTTATGGTAAATAGCATTCTTCAAAGAGTAACTTATTTATCTAATTAATAGTAAAAGAATGTAATGTAGCCTTAGACAATAAGGAAATATTCGGACAACTTATAGAATTTATGACTGCATTACCTGTCACCCAAAAGATCAAAGGGGCTACTAAAACTGACCAATCAGATTGCTTGGCATTTTACTGAATGGGGAAAATGTGTATGTTAGGGAAGGTTCTTTTGGCTCAGTCAGGAGAAATTGGGTTCCCTGAAGGCGTCTGATCATTGCATGAAACGGCTAGTACCCTGGCCGTAGTGACTTAGGTTAAAGTTCTGTACCACTAGATTGGAATCAACTCTTAAATATGATCAGCGATAAGCAGTGCATATAAACTTTAACTGCAATGATAATAATACTACAATACTGATATACTAGGATATGGATGCAATGTCCCCTGAGAGGTACCTCTTAGCATAAGCAATAGTTGAAGGTCTCTGTGTAGCAGCTGTAAAGGCATAGTCTTTAGTCTTACCTCATTAGCTGGCTAACGTTTGGGCCCAGTTGTACTGTTGGCATACATGAGAATCATCCCAGTCAAGAATGCAAGCAGCAATAAGGCTTCTATGTGGCTGCATGGTCAGTTCCTAAAGGGCTAAGTCTCTCTCTCTAGTAGCAGATAGTAAACCCTTACGGAAGCAGCTCACAGTCCCAGCATTATGGTAGCTGACCACCCAGTCACACACAGTGATTAGTTCACTCTCTCTCCACTGCACCCAGGTAATTCTTGCTGTCAGCACACCTGGACACGGCATCCTGCTCAGGCCGCTGATATGCAGCAGTGCTGGTGTACACTGGACAGCAATGTGCACATTCCAGTCTCCTTCACGGCAAGAGTAAGCTGTGTCCTATACAGCCTGTAAAATGCAGCTCTTTCCCCTACTCCTGATAATCTACTTTTGGAAAATGCTGTGGAAAAGCTCTTGATTACAGTAGAGTCTCTCTCCTCTGGACTACAGTTCCCACAGTGCTTCCCGACTCAGTGTAATGAACTCTTCCTGCTCAGCAGCTCCCTCCTCTTGCTGATATAACTGTTAACCAGTTCACACCACAGGGCAGCAGCTACAGAGAGCAGCTGCAGCCAGTGTTTCTCTCACCCTCCATTCTTAGCCAAGTACCAGGCTACAATTTTTTTTTTTTAAACAACGTTGTCAATGAATTAGATATCCCTAACATATTTCATAGGGATTCCTAGAATTATACCCTAAGACACAATCAGCTACTCTACTTGAGTATGGGAATACTGTATATGTGAAGTTTTCACAGACAAAATCATGAAGAAGCCCAAAATCCAAGAAGCACCTTCAAGCTTCCAGGTGGTATAAATTATGCATCCAGTTTCCTTCCTACCTATCACATTTTTGGTGGCTCTAGAACATCAGATCAGTAGAAACACCCACAAAATAGCCACATTTTTTAGGTCAAACACCCCAAGGTATTTTATAAGAGACATGGATAGTGTTTTACTTTTTTTTTAAGAGTTTTTAGAAAATTTGTTTTTATACGGCCAATTTAATAAGATATTTCTCAAAACACAGCGTAGACATACTTAAAAGTACACCCCAAAATACATTCTGTTATTCCTCCTGCGTATGGAGATACCACAAGTATGACATTTTTTCAATGTTTGGACTGATTATGTACTAGACATTTGTATCACAAAAATCAACCAATATTTGTACCTAAAACAGTGTACTGCAATACTTGCCTCTGCATCAGCGTTTAGGGTTTATAGCTTAGTGTAGCTTCACCTTTAGCAGTCCCAGACAAGCCTAACTTACTGGTATTTGGATGCCCACAGGAATTATACACAATGCTATGACCACTGTCCAGGAAGTACAGGAGATAGAATGAAGAGTGCATAAAATGTTCCTATGGACTTGTCCACAGAAGATGGCTAGGAGTGGTGTCTTGCAGGAACAGTGGTACAGACAGGTGCATCCGTTCTGGCAGCAGGCAGAAATGTGGCCTGCAAACAAGCACATAATCTGTCTAGTCAGCAGACAGAAATGTGGTCAATAAACAGACCAGGGTCACTAAAGGCAGCAGACAGAGGCAACACTGAACTGGTGTGGCAGTGATCAGGAACACTGTTGTTGGCTGCTCTGATTCTGGTGACACTCTTGATGTGGCGGTGATCAGGCACACAGTTGCTGGTTGCATTCTGGTGACACTGGCACTGCTGTTGCTAGCAATCAGGAACATTGTTGCTGACTGAACTTGTCTAGTGTGACACTGTCACTGGTGTGGCAGAGATCAGAAACACTTTTCTGGCTGCACTGATCTAGCAACACTGACACTAGTGTGGCAGCAATGACTATCATTGTTACTGGCTTACATTTGTCTGGTGACACTGGGACTGGTGGGGCTAGCAATCAGGAACAATGTTGCTAGCTTACATTGCTCAGGTGACACTGGGACTGGTGTGGCAGCAGTCAGGAACACTGTTACTGACCTACACTGGTCTGGTGACACTGTACCTGGGTTGCCTGGGGGTGATCAGGAACACGGTTGCTGGATTACACTTGTCTAGTGACACTGTACTGGTGGGGCAGTGAAACTAAGATTAATCTATACCAGAATGACGGGAAGAAAAAAGTGTGGAGGAGGCTTGGAACAGCTCATGGTCCAAAGCACACAACGTCACCTGTAAAACATGGTGGAGGCAGTGTGGATGCATGGGCATGCATGGCTTCCAGTAACACTGGGTCATTGGTGTTTATTGATGATGTGACAGAAGACAGAAGTAGCCGGATGAATTCTGCAGTGTTTATAGATATGCTGTCAGCCCAGATTCAGCCAAATGCAGCAAAGTTGATTGGACGGCGCTTCACATTACAGATGGACAATGATCCAAAACACACTGCAAAAGCAACCCAGGAGCTTTTGAAGGAAAAGAAGTGGACTATTCTGCAATGGCCGAGTCAATCACCTGATCTCAACCCAATTGAGCATGCATTTCACTTGCTGAAGGCAAAACTAAAGGTAGAAAGACCCTCAAACAAAGAACAACTGAAGACATCTGCAGTTAGAGCCTGACAAAGAATTAGAAAGCAGGAAACCCAGTCTTTGGTAATGTCCATGAGACCATGTCCATTTTATTTATGGTTATATTAATTTGTCCAATTACATTTGAGCCCCTGAATGGAGGGACTGTGTATAAAAAATTTTGCAGTTCCTAAAATTTGTACTTGATATTTATAGTCAACACCTTCAATTAAAGCTGAAAGTCTGCACTTCAAATTCATTTGGATTGTTTCATCTTCTGGTGGCATACAGAGTCAAAAGTATGAAAATATATGGACCTAACTGTATGTAAAGCACTGTGTAAATTTATGGCACTATATAAGTACCTGAAAAAAATAAAAATAAATAAATTACTTATTTCCTTCTGTGAACTTGTTGCAGTATTTACTGAGCGTTTTTTATATTTGCGGTAAATACCACATACTTGCAATAGTGAATTCACATTTTCAGCATCTCATGCACTATATGTGGTCACATGACTGACATAACGCATGCAATAATCTTTAATCAACTGTCCCCACTATCTTTTTTTCAAAATGTTTGATCTTTTTTCATTTATATGATTAAAAAAACAGTGGTGATCAAATAAGACCTAAAGAAAGATCTATTTGTGTGAAAAAAAATTGATTTGCATACAGTGTTGCATGCCTGCGAAGTTGCCAGTTAAAGTAACACAGTGCTGAATAGCAACAAATGCCCGGTCATGAAGCACATTTCGACATATATTTTCAAACAGCTAGCAAATAGGACACACCTAGCAGTACCCTTTCTATATACATTTTTCAAGAACACAGAAACTGGCAGGTGATTTAACCTACTTTCCACCAAAAAATAAATTTTTTCGGTAAAGTAAGTCTTTATTCTACTACATTATTAATAATATGCACCACATTTTATTGCTTAGCAATTAGTAAAATGATGGAGCAGATGGCATCAATTTTAAGCGTTGTGTCATTTATATATGTCACAATGCCCAGAATCTGCTGTGCTGAATTTCAGCTTAGCTCATTGTAACAGAATTACACTATATTGCCAGAAGCATTGGGACACCCCTCCAAATCATTAAATTCAGATGTTCCAATCACCTCCATGGCCACAGATGCATCAAATCAAGCACCTAGGCATGCAGACTGCTTCTACCAGAGCTGTCTTAATGGATGGGCACTTCTGGGCACTGCCCATGGGCCCCAGGTGCATGGGGGGCCCATGACAATCTTGCATTACAGCATACTTACAAACTCCTAGATTGTAAGCTCCAAGGAGCAGGGCCCTCGAATCCCTCTTGTATTGAACTGTATTGTTGCTGTATTGTCTCCTGTTTATATTGTAAAGCGCTGAGCAAACTGTTGGTGCTATAGAAATCCTGTATAATAATAATAATACTTACAAACTGTCCCGGATTTGATGGGACAGTCACCGGATAGCCCAGAAGGGTCCCAGAACCAGTACTGTGCCTTTCTGACTCCTCCCCCCATTACTGTGCCATTTGTGTTTAATAGTCTTTTATTTTGTGGCATATTTTCTTATTGTTTTAAATCAATTTTACTGAAAGTACTAGTAAATATATGTTTCATTCTATCAACTTAATCAAATTAAAAAATCAAATTAAATTTATACTTTAATACTGGAGAGTATGTGCGTAAATTGGGGCAGGTTGGTAGGGGCCCAGCTGCATTACGTTGCCCAGAGGCTCATGGTGCTATTAAGATGGCCCTGGCTTCTACAAACATTTGTGAAAGAATAGGTCGCTCTCAGGAGCTCAGGGAGTTCAAGCGTGGTACTGTGATAGGTTGCCACATGTGCAATAAGTCAATCCGTGAAATTTCCTTGCTACTAAATATTCCACGGTCAACTGTTAGTGGTATTATAACAAAGTGGAAGCAACTGAGAGCAACTCAGCCATGAAGTGGTAGGCTACAAAAATTGACAGCGCTGAAGCACGCAGTGCGCAGAAGTCTCCAACTGTCTGCAGAGTCAATGGCTAAAGACCTTCAAACTTCATGTGGCCTTCAGATTAGCACAACAACAGTGCATAGAGAGCTTCATAGAATGGGTTTCCATGGCCAAGCAGCTGCATCCAAGCCTTACATCACCAAGTGCAATGCAAAGCGTTGGATGCAGTGGTGTAAAGCAATCCACCAATGGACTCTAGAGCAGTGGAGACATGTTCTCTGGAGTGATCAATAACACTTCTCTGTCTGGCAATCCAATAGACGTGTCTGGGTTTGGCAGTTCCCAGGAAAACTTGCCTGACTGCATGTTGTCAAATGTAAAGTTTGGTGAAGGGGGATTATGGTGTGGGGTTGTTTTTCAGGGGTTTGGCTTGGCCCCTTAGTTCCAGTGAAGGGAACTCTTGAGGTGTAAGCATACTAAGACATTTTGGACTATTTCACGCTCCCAACTTTGTGTGATCAGTTTGGGGAATGCCCCTTCCTGTTCCAACATGAGTGCTCACCAGTGCACAAAGCAAGGTCCATAAAGACATGGATGAGCGAATTTGGGGTGGAGGAACTTGACTTGCCTGCACAGAGTCCTGACCTCAACCCAATAGAACACCTTTGGGATGAATTAGAGTGGAGACTGTGAGCCAGGCCTTCTCGTCCAACATCAGTGCCTGACCTCACAAATGCACTTCTGGAAGAATGGTCAAACATTCCCATAGACACATTCCTAATTCTTGTGGACAGCCTTCCCAGAAGAATTGAAGCTGGTATAGCTGCAAAGGGTGGGCCAACTCAATATTGAACCCTACAGACTAAGACTGGGATGCCATTAACGTTCATATGCATGTAAAGGCAGGCGTCCCAATACTTTTGGCAATATAGTGTATGTCCCTTTAGTCTTTCTTTGCTGTGTTTCCGATGAGCTATTGTGCCCTAGAGCAAACTAATGACAGTTTCATTGTTTTATTCATTTTTTTCCCTAGATTTTATATATAGTTAGAGTTTTGTATAAAATTTTGATAAAAATTGGAGTAGACAAGATCTGGAGGCGCTGTACATGGCAACCATCAGCATCTATTTCAGCTTGTTCAAATAAGTTTTGAAAATGAAAGGCAAAAACTGATTGGTTGTCATGTACAACTGCTCCAGAGTCTGTGTGCCTTAGCTTTTATTAATTCCCCTCAATACATCTTTCAGTAAGCACATATTTTGAGCTGTAATTCTAATTGTGTAAAGTTCATCTTTAACCCTTTTGCTGCCAGAGCCATTTTTGGGGTTTTTACACATTTGTTTAAAAAATTATTTTAAGGTCTAAAGATCGCATAAACCCCCAAAACATTGTATATTTTCTGAAGGCAAAAACGCTAGAGAATACAGTAGTGGTAGTTCCAGTTTTTTAATGTCACATGATATTACTTCAATGGTTCAAAATGTCAATAAAAAATACACTAAAGTTAATTTTAGAGTGCACAAATGCAATAACTTGGCCAATTTTTTTGTAAAATGTAAACGATGAGCTTGCACTGAGTAAATAGATGCCCAACACGTCAAAACTTAAATTTGTGTGCACCTGTGAAATGACGACAAACATCACTACTCTATATTTTCTATAGGCGACACTTTAAAAGCCCCCTATAGGCCATCAGTTTAGTATTACTAATATTGCTCTCACTGTGGCATATGTGGCAATATGTAACATGTGTATCGCAATTGACGTTTTCATGCATAGGCGTCCCCAGTATTTGCATCTACATTCAGATGTGCGCAAATGTGGGGATGGGGCCTCAAAAAAAGCTGAAGACATCCATTTACAAACAAAACTAGTTGAAGCAGTGTTCCCCATCCAATACATCACAACCCATCCCCAGCTGCTGGTCTTGGGGCAGCAGCAGCCATCTTAACCACAAGTGCTGTATGTACCTGGTACAGTCCTCAGGCATATATACATGTGAGTGTGGTGTTATTGTTAGATTTTATATGATTTATATGAGTTGGCTGCTTTGCACAATTAATCTTTTCCCTGATACTGTTTTTTGAGTGGCGGTGTATTGCATGGGAAGGAATCACATTCCTGGTACATATGAATGGTCAAGTTGGTGACAAGACACACAGTGGGTCCACCCAAAAAAAGCGCAGTAAGACCTATCTAGTAATAGAAGGTCCATCCATTGTAGTGAGTGCAAATCCATGTGGGGTCACCTGGAGCACCTGGAAGTGGTCATCTGTTTTTTTCTGTTACTAATGGACCTGCGCCTGTTCACCTACCTTTTGGTTTTCAAGCAACTATCATTTGAATGGGACTTACTGATACATCGGACATTACTTGTATTTTCTGGTGTTGTTCATTTATTTAATTGATTTTTTGATTTTTCACATGTGGCAAATTGTTTAGTAATTTTGATTCACATTTTTTGGCAACGCGGACTATATACACTTTTATAGGACTCACTAATGTGAAAGTTAGAAATATCCGTGTTCCCTTAGTTGTGGTTCCTTTTGGTTTTTGCATTTTCATTGTTATTTGTTATCAAAATCGCATAGTAAACAAGTTGGAGTGGCCCAAAACTGCCACTTGATGACAGCATACTACAGAAAAATAAGTTCATGCTGTGTTCAATACAAGACATAAAAAAATACATGAAGGTTGGGTAGAACATTGCCATTTCTTAGATTGATTATTGTAGTTCATATACAGATGTGTAAATGGTTCCTCTGGTGTTCGTGTGGATATCAATGAACGTGAGGCAAGCTCAGTTAGATTTATAGAGAGGCTGTTTACAGCCATATAACATAATGACCCTGAAACTGCAAACTAAAAAAAAAAAAAATTCTGATTGGTGGACTCAACAACCCACGCTTCAACATATATATCAGAAATATTATATAGAAAACTTGCACACAAAAAAAAATAAAAACTATGGCTAAGACAATTTGATGCTTAGTGATTTTTTTCAGCACCAGGGAAGGTACTTACTGTACATGAATAGAGAGTGTCCCATGAAGAGTGACCCATCTGCTGGTGGCTACTGTATTTCTGGAAATGTTCAGTCCTCGGTCCCCCGGATACCCACACAGATGCGATCATTTGGTGCTGCTTTATTCCACCTGATTGTGCAATTTCTACATTCCTTACCTGTGTTGGTCACATGTGAGATGACAGACATCTTTTCTACAGCCCACTCTGAACTGCCTTTTATCAAGTCTGGTGTAATGTTATACAGTATGCAAAAAACAAATAAACAAATGGGAGATGCAACACTAACCAATAAACCACTTAACATTCATTTTTCTGAAACGTACAACATACATTAATTCTGTGCCATCAATTTGTGCAATTCAATAAGATGAATGCAGAAAAAAAAAACATAAAAAAAGATAAAACATAAATCCAGTGCTTTTGCATAAGTACTCTGTTTCCATGTCTTTTTTTCTATCACTATGTATGGTACTTGCACAAACTTTTTTAATCACATAGACAGATGGCAAATGTGTCCTCTAAAGTATCTTTTTTTTTTTTTATTCAAATATTTATTAAATTTTCACATTTATAATTACATATAAAAAGAGAAAGGAAAAAAAAAAAAAGAAAAAAAAACAGGGGAACATGAAAGAAGAGCATAATGCATTTCATCTACATTCTCATATAATATTTTTACTCTTATTTTCTTTCTGTTACCTCCTTTTTCTTCCTTTCCCTTCCCTCTACCCTTATGCCCTACCCCATCCCTCCTCCCTCCCACTCTGCATTTTTCTCTTACTTCCATCTATATAAAATTAAGAATCTTCTCCTGGCATTTCTTCATATATATTCCTATGGTGTACAAAATCTTCCCATTTTTCCCATCTCCTGTTATATATCTCCATCTTATCTTCCTGGGTATAGTATAGTTTCTCCATCCTACTAATCTGATTTACTCTTTCTACCCAATCCTTCTCTTTCGGAACTTCCAAGCTATGCCAGAATTTGGGTATCAACCCCTTCGCTGCGTTCACAAAGTACCATATACCCGAGTTTTTATATTTATTCACTGGTAAATCTGTTTTATGTAGTAAACACACTTGTGGGTCTAATCCTATCTTTATTCCTGAGATTTTCTCAATTAAGTTGACTGTTATCTTCCAAAAATTTTGTATCCTTGGGCACTCCCACCAGATGTGAAACCATGTACCAATCTTTCCACAACCACGCCAACACTCTTGTGTTTTCTCTATATCTATTTTGTGCTCTAGAATTGGTGTAATGTGCCATCTTACTAAACTTTTATAGTTTACCTCCACCTCTCTCATACTAGTGTTCTCGTGCGTGAATCTATATATCTTCCTCTGTTTATCCTCATCTATCTCCACTCCTAAATCCCTTTCCCATTTTTCTATATAGCTTGGTTTTAATTCCGTAGCTAACTCGGTAAGAATTTTATAAATTTTTGCCGTGCCCCGTTTTCCGTCCCCCCGTGATTCCAGTAACCTCTCAAACATGTTCCACTCCTTTCTCCCTCTTATGGGTTTCGGAAGACTCTCAACAAAGTGATTTAATTGGTGATATTTCCACTCATCAATCTTAATAAAAAGTTCCCTTCCACTCTTTTTTAAGTCTTTCAATGTTTTCAACTTCTTTCCGTCCATAATATCCCTTAGTTGAATGTCTTCCTTTTTAATCCATTTTCCCATACTCCCTTCAATACCTGGTGGGAAGTATTCTATATTCCTTAGTGACATTAATTGTGAATTAAAATCCCAGTGCATATACTTGTGTAAATTATCCCAAACCCTTAAAACGTTCAATGTAAACACGCTCGTGGTTTCTTTTAAACCTCTATATTGTGTTGGTGCCCATATGTTTCTACTCAGGTCAACTCCGCTCAAGTCATTCTCTATCTTTACCCATCTTTTCCCCCTTTTATTGTGTGTCCAATCATAAATTCTTGCTAAAACTACAGCATTATAGTATCTCCCAAAGTCTGGCACTCCCAGTCCCCCTCTCTCTTTTCGTCTACTTATCAAATCATACGATATTCTAGGTTTTTTATTTTTCCATATAAATTTTGTTATCATCCTTTTAATTTCTTTAAAAAATGCTTCTGGGAGTTTTATTGGGATCATTTGATATTTATACAAAACTTTGGGTACAATTATCATTTTTATCAGATTTATTCGTCCTAACCAGGAGGGGATTCCTCCTCCCAATTTCTTCAGTTCCTCCTTAATCTCGTTTAAAAGGGAAATATAATTTAATTTATACAATTTTGAATTGAAGCAGAAAGTTTGACTCCTAAATATTTTATCTCTCTATCTCTCCATGTAAAAGGGAATTCTTTTTTTATCTTTTCTTTCTCACCATTCGGGAGATTTATATTCAAGATCTCAGTTTTTGTCAGGTTGATTTTTAGGTTTGATATTTCTCCATATTCCTTTAAGCTTTTCATTAAATTCGGGAGTGTTATCCTAGGATTACCCACATAGAACAACAGATCGTCTGCAAAAGCTGCCACCTTATGTTCCGTTTCCCCTATTTGTATTCCCTTTATATCTGCATTCCTCCTAATTGTTTCTAGTAAGGGTTCCAATGTTAACACATACAACAAAGGGGACAGTGGACATCCCTGTCTAGTGCCATTTGACATCCTTATAGGTGCCGATTTTTCACCATTGACCAAAATAACCGCGGATGGCATTTTATACAATTTTCCTATCCATTCCCTCATTCTACTACCTACCCCCATGATCTCTAGGGTGTCCATCATAAAGCTCCAGTTTACTCTATCAAAAGCTTTTTCAGCGTCGATCGAGAGAATCACTGCCGGGGTTCTCCCTTTCTTAGCTTTCTGGATCAACAACAGAGTTCTAATTCCGTTATCTCTACCCTCCCTCCCTGACACAAAGCCAACCTGATCTCCCTGGACCCATTCTGGCATTAAGTCTTTGATCCTATTTGCTAAGACCTTCGCATATAACTTTGTATCTACATTTAGGAGTGCAATTGGCCTATAACTTGAACATTGAGTAGGGTCCTTCCCTTCCTTGTGTATAAGTGTTACATGAGCTTGTAGGGATTCCTGTCTAATCTCCATTTCTCCCCCCAGGGCATTCATATATTCCTTCAACTTTGGTATCAATAGTTCACTATATTTTTTATAGTACCTCAAGGTGTATCCGTCCGGGCCAGGACTTTTCCCCACCTTAGTGTCTTTTAGTGCTATTTTTATTTCCTCCTGTGTGATTTCTAATTCCAGGGATTTCAATAGATCTTTATCTATCCTTGGTAGTTCTGCATTTTTTAGATATGCCTTTCTTTTTTCTCTGTTCTCATTTTCACTATTATTTACTAAGTTTTGAGACTTAATATTATACAACTTATTGTAATACTCCTCAAACACCTTCCCAATCTCTTTAGTAGAGTGAGCCATTTCTCCCTTGGGGTTTCTTATTTTTTCTATGTAATTTCTAGTTTTCTTTTTTCTCAGGGCCTTCATTATATATTTTCCTGGACGATCTCCCCATCTGTACCTCTCCACTGCAACTTTATTAAGTACTCTCCTCATCTCTTCTTCCATTAATATCTCCAATTCTTTCTTCTTTCCTATTATCTTCTGTCTTATCTCACATGTTATTCTGTTTTTATGGATCTGTTCCAGGTCATTTATATCTTTTAAGAGCCCTGTCATTTTCTTACTCCTTTCTCTTTTCTTTTTTGCTCCTAACGCAATCAATATACCCCTAATATATACCTTATGGGACTCCCAGACAGTGGCCATTGAAACATCTCCTGTTTCATTCTCCTGAAAATATCTTTCCATTTCCCGTCTGATCTGCTGATCGATCTCTTGATCTAATAGAAGGGCCTCGTTTAATCTCCATCCCACCCCCCTTGTCAGTTGTCTCCCCCATCTCACCTTCATTATAACTGGGGCATGGTCTGAGAGAGTCATTGTCTCTATTTCTACTTTGGCCACCCTCTCGATAAGTTGATGTTCTACCATTATATAGTCCAGTCTTGAATAAATCTCGTGTGCATTAGAGAAGAAAGTATAGTCTTTTTCCTTTCCATGCATTATCCTCCATATATCCACTAGTTGCCCTTCATATATCTCCTTCTTCAAAGTCTTCATAGACCTACCTCCCTCTCGTTGCACACGAGATGTTGTATCCATCTGTGGATCTAGACATAAATTCAAGTCTCCCGCCATTATCAGTCTTCCCTTTTTAAAGTCCCTCAATTTTCTTAATATCCCTTTCAGGTATACCTCCGGTCTCTTATTTGGGCAATAAATATTCGCCACTGTACACTCTATTTCCTGTAATCTGCCCCTCAGAAACAAGAATCTCCCCTCAGGATCTGTCTCTCTCTCTTCCACCTCCCACCTTACGTTTTTAGCGAACCCAATTGCCACCCCTTTGGCTCTCTTAATTGGGGAGTCTGCATAAAACCATGTTGGATAGTTTCTAGTATTTAATTTGATATTTGACTTAATCTCAAAATGCGTCTCCTGTAAAAAAACTACCGAGGCTTCTCTGTGTTGTAACTCCTTAAATAGCTTAAATCTCTTCCCAGGACTATTCAACCCTTTTACATTATATGTTATAAATTTTATATCTTCCATAATTCTTGAGTACATCTCGTCCCTATGCAGAGTATTTTTAAAACCTTCCCCCTATACCATCTTTTACCTCCTCCCCCCCCCCTACCCTCCCTCTTCACCTCCCCCCTCCCCTGCCCCTCCCTCCTCCCTCCCCCCTCGAACCCCCCCCTCCCATCAGGCCTATTTTTTACCATCTAATCCTTTGTGAGCTTACTGTCACATTTGGATCTTGGCCCTGAGGTTGAACTCTAACCTTGTACGGTTCACCGTCCCTCCATTTCCCTCAATGTTCCCCTTTCTATCCCTTCTTTATTCTTTCTTCTAATTTGCTGCCATTGCTCTTTTCCCTCGACGTTTTCCCCTCCCTCAACCTCCCAACCTGGAACCTCTACTTTTTGAATGTTAAGTTTGTCAAAAAAGTCTCTCAAATCCTCAGGAAATCTCAGGTATGCAGTAACTCCATTCTTCCATCCGGTTAGACACATTGAGCCGCTCCATCTATACTGTATGTTTTGTTTTTTCATCTGTTCTATTAAGGGTCTCAGTGATCTCTTTCTCCATAATGTCTCAGGTGTCAAGTCTGCAAAGATTTGTATATTTTTCCCTTCATACTCAATATTATATCTTCCTTTTGTCTTCTTCCATATTTCTTCTCTCTCTCCAATTTTATTAAATTGAACCACTACATCTCTCGGTCTCTCTTCCGCCCGATCTCGTTGGGCCTTTCCTGATCTATATATATTGTCCAATATGCATGTCTCTGTTCTAGGTCTACCCATAATGGAGTTTAAGATTTTTTGTATCGTCTCTCTTAATTCTTTATCTTGTATAAGCTCCGGAATTCCTTTTATCCTGAGATTTTTTTTCCTGTGTATGTTACCTTGTATCTCCAGTTTATATCCCAGTTTTTTTGTTCTTGCCTAATCTCTAGTATCTGATTATTCAGTTCAGAAAGAGTTTGAGCATGTTTATTGATTTTTTCTTCTGTATCTTCTACTCTAGTCAAGAGATGTCCCAGATCTTTCCGAATAATTCCCATTTCCTGTTTAATTGATTTTTCCAAATTTTTAAACATTTCCGCCATTTCCTTTTTATTTGGGATTTGTAGTTCTCCTTCATTTTCCTTTGACTCTATTTCTCCTGATATTTGTTGATTATTATCCATTTCTACTGGAGATCTGGCGCTTTTATCCATACTGTTCTCCATTATACTTTTTTCACCTGCCCCCTGAGTTCTTTCTGGGGTCACATTACCTTGAGATGTAAATTTTCTAATTGTTCCTGATTGGGCGTGTTTAGGGGCATTCCCTTTACTATTTTTGCTCTTCATATTTTTAACTGTATCCGAGTTCTCTTTTTAAACTTTAAGATATATACTGATAATAAGTCCTTTAGGTAAATTCTACTTTCTTCAAGCTATTTGGTGGTTCCCCCTTTTTCTCTATATATATTTCTTCTGCCACACCAAGAAGCTATCCATAAACAGATTTAATATATAATCCAAATAGTCTCACTCACCCTCCTTCCCGCTGCTTCGTTCCAGTGAGGCTGTCAGCATTCTGGTGTGGCTCTGCTCCTTTTCCCTTCAGCTCAGGAGGGGAGGGGGGGGAGAGGGGTTAGAAGAGGAGGGGGGGGAGAGGTGAAGGGGGGGTTTTCCGAGGCTCTTTTCTTCTCTCTCTCTCCGTTTCTCTCGTGGGTACCGACGGTCATGTAAATCTCTCTGCCCGAGCGGCTTCAGTTTCAAAGGAAGCCAGCCGTTTCTCTCTCCCTCCTCTTCTGTTGGGTCGGAAAGCCGGGGTCTCCCTCTGCTTCAGGAAGCCGGCCGGCTTCTCCGCCTCCCAGTACTGCCCTTCGGCGGGTCACGTGACCACCTCCCGTCACCCGCACTCCCAGCAGTCAGAGGTGAGAGATTCCCAGCCGTCTCACCGTCCAGAACTCCCGCAGCTCCGTCTCCTCCACTTCACTCTCAGGACCCCCCCTCTGCCGTAAGATCTCAGGCGGGGAGTTTAGCAGCTTCCATGGGGAACGTCAAGGGAAGGAGGGCGGTTATCCTACGGAGAGCGCTCACATCGCTCTCTCTCACACCGCCACGATTAGGCTCCTCCTCTCTGGACAGGTGTTCCCCCGTCCTCTAAAGTATCTTGATCACACATCAAACAAACCCAATAATTCTAGTAATGTGAACAAGTTAACATTCACACGTGTCACCTCTGTGCTCACAATACTCTCACCTCTTCTCTATGTAGCACTGCTCCCGCAGGAGCTACAGCAATTCTGTCCAGGTCCTCCCCAGTTACTTTGCCCCACAGCCAGGTACATAGGCTCATTCACACATTTCTCCAATAACCAGTCTAGAGGTGTTTTTGTTGTTTTTATTTTTGAAGAATTGGTATAGAGATTAGGGAGATGAGTGGGATACTCCAAAATAGGACGTATATTGAGAACTTTGTCTAATCTTCAGGGCAAGCGGTGTCAGAGTCTGTGCTTGAATATTAAAAAGCACTTCAGTTTTAAGGCAGTAGTATAAGTCGTAGTCAGAGCATTAAAGGCATTAAAGCCCCAGAGCAGTGTCCAGTGTTCCCTTTGCTAGACCCGCAGCTCACTTCCTAGCACCACTAGAGGGGGTAAAAAGCACACAATCTCTAAGATCCTTTAGGGATGTCTGTACTCACAAGGCCAAAGAGCACCTGGATGCCTTCCTCTGTGATACCAGACCAGATCTTCAGGATACAGCCCCTCAGTCAGTATAGCAGACCCCGGGTCTCAGCATTCAGGCCCTCAGGCTGTCCACCTGAGGTCACATGGCAGTGGATTCCTGGGAGGGCAACATGCCCTCTACCAGGCTTGGCCAATCCAATGCAGGAAAGACCCAGGGCCCAGTGTGCTCACTGAATAAGCACAGCTATCCAGCATGCCATCAGTGCCAATCTCCCTGGGATAGGCTGAGGCTGTATCAACATTCATGCTGCCATCTGCATAATGCCACACCTATCATCCAGAAACTTCTATAGTTTCCTGGATACAGAGGAAGCTATAGGCAAACTAGTAGCAGCTGAGTACATAGAGCAGACCTAACTAAATGATCACAGCTCACCCAGTAGAGTGAGCTAACAATGATTTTTCTTAACAAATATTTACAGTCACACTGACTTTAGTGTGACCCTAAATTTACCTATAAAAAACAAACTAAAGCTAAATATCTAAACCTAGCACCTACCTTGGAGGGTGCTACATATATGACCTACACATCTAGTAAGGTAATGCTTTGGAATGTATTCATCAGGACTTCCTCACTGCTGGAATCTTCACTTTTCTACTCAACTGCCATCCAGGTGATAATGATGTAGGTCCCTTTAAAGCGGAGTTCCACTCACACTGTAAAAATAATAAAACTCAGCAGCTACAAAAACTGTAGCTGCTGACTTTTAAAAAACAGCCACTCACCTGTCCCATGATCCCATGGTGTCCTCCCCGCAGCCTGGTTCACCGGTCATCCTGTGTTCCAGGCGTTGGCATCTTCAGTGTGGGCAACCGTTCGAGGTACGAGCAGGCAGACACACTGAGACGTCTGCAGGAGTCCTGCATGGCACCCGCAGGTGCAATGCTTTACAGGCTGCAAATAAAAAAATATTAAATGTACATTTTTTTTTACCTGCAAAAGGATGTGCATTTATTTTTTATTTTTTTTTAAAGGTGAACTTATCCTTTAAGAGTAGTTAGGTTTTGACCCGATTCCACTTTAAATGTTTATTAATTATCCAAATAAAAATGACATTTCTCCTTAAGACAACTAAGTTAAAAGTAAACCATGAAACATAAATTTATGAATTTGGGAAGAGAACTGTCAAAACAATATAAAATGAAATGTTGTCTCCTTATTTCGATGATAACGTCCGTTTAATACTCTTTGCTTGCTTCAGTGTTTGCAATCTGCTAAATTTAAAATAAATTGAATCTTTCCCTTCTCTCTTGTAAAGTCCATGCTTCTATTTGTGTATGTGTGTTTTATTCCTAGTGAATAGCCTCACCGATGGGGATAATGTTATTCCCACAGCATCTGCTTCTATCTGCAATAAATGCAATCTCTGCACAATGAAAGCAAGGACTGAGCACTGAAGACTGGACTCCTATGTCAGAAAGGGAGTACAGCAAGTAATGTAAACTGAGACCTCGCTAAAAGCTTTTAGATGATGCAATAGGTGTAACAGTAGGCGATGGGTTTGTACTTACTTCAGTTTAACTCTTTCTTCTTCTTTTTTTCAGAACCCAATTAATCCTATTATTATTTTTTGTTTGTTTGTTTAACATGTACAGAGGTACAGAGGTTAGAAACCATTTTTATCTCATTTCTAAATCACTGCACGTGGCAAGGTTACATGTGCAAAGGTTCTTGCTGAACGCTATCATGGCTCAAGATATGGGCCATCAGTGGCACAACAGTCTTGCATTTCTAGAAAGCATAATGCATGTTCAACCTTTCAAGGGTAGCTACATTTGTCACCCCTTACACTGAATGCCAACAATTCTCCAGGAAGGACCGTGGATGAACCTCAAATTTCCCAAAAGGCTCAGCTTCACTCACAGGTGAGCAGTGCCTAATTTGTATTCTAACAGCCATATAGATACTCTACAGTCAAGTATTATCCTTAACCCACCTACTTTTTAATGAATTTCCAGGGTAGGACTGCTCCTGAGGAAATGACGTAATGCATTGAGCAGGGTCAGTGACATCATAACATACTAGGGATGCATCGATACTGGTATCAGTGCTGATAAAGAGTATTTTCATGAGTACTCGTGAAAATACTACTGATACTTTAACCGATTCTTTGCCGTGCGAATTGCATTCACGGATGCAAATTCCACCGAAAAAGACTAGCATGCGATTTGAACAGGAATGCAATTCCTGTCCAAATCACATGCGGCTTCCCCACTGGTCCTGTGTGAACCCAGGCTTGTCATAGCCTGAGTTCACAAAGGAACGGTACGGGAAACCCCCCTGGAGGGATCCCATGTTGAATGTCAGTTGTCACTGTCCTCCTCACCTTGCAGTGATGACAGTTTGGGTGACATGGCATATGATTGACAAGCCTGGGTTCACACAGGAGCATAGTTACATAGTTGCATATAGTTACATAGTTAGTCTGGCTGAAAAAAGACAAAAGTCCATCCAGTTCAACCATTAGAAAAAAAAAAAAAAAAGATAATCCTATATCCACAGTTGATCCAGAGGAAGGAAAAACAAACCAAGCAAAGCATGATCCAATTTGTCCTGCAGGGAAAAAAAGTCCTTCCTGATCCCCCGAGAGGCGATCGGATATTCCCTGGATCAACTTTACCTATAAATGTTAGTATCCAGTTATATTCTGTGTATCCAAGAAAGAATCCAGCTTTTTTTAAAGCAATCCACTGAGCTGGCCAGAACCAACTCTTGAGGGAGTCTATTGCACATTCTCACAGCTCTTACTGTGAAGAAACCTTTCCATGTTTGGAGATTAAATTTCTTTTCCTCCAGACATAAAGAGTGCCCCCTTGTCCTCTGTGATGACCTCAGGGTGAATAACTCCACACCGAGTTCACTATATGAACCACTGAAGCAGGAGCAGTGGGGAAACCTCATGTGATTTGGACAGGAATCGCCTTCCTGTTCAAATCGCATGCTAGTCTTTGTGGTGCAATTTATGCAAAGTATCGGTACTCGGTATTGGCCGAAAGTATAGGTACTCATACTCGCCAATAAAAAAAACAGTATTGGTGCATCCCTAGAAGATACACTTATCACTCTCAGTGAGATAGGAGAGGAGGAGGACTGGGGGCATTAGCAGGGGCTGATAAAGCACCTAAGATTGCAAGATTTTGTTTACAATTTTTAAACCAATAAACATTTGGTTTTACACTATGGACAGCTGTCTGTTTTGTCCATTTTGGATGCATTGATTTTAGCATGGTGATATGTAATTCAATGGACCCAAAGGGGTTGATTTATCAAGGGCAAATAGAGTGTTAGCTTTACAAGGGAAGTTTCACAGGAATTTTCTCTAGAGCTTAGTGAATGAGGTAAAGCTCTGGTGATGTCCATCATCCAATAAAGCACAAGAAAAATTTAGTTTTTTTAAATTTCCTTCCAGTGATTGGGTATTCTTTGCAAAGTACAATTTCACCACATTCATTACTATGGCAAACATTCCTTTGCAAAGTGAATAGCTTTTTTGTCTTTAGTAAATAATCCCCAAGGAATGCAAAGAGTGCAATGCTGCCGTTTGAGGAAGCACTTATGGATCTTTTTTTGTTATAAGGTCAATCTTATCTGATGAGGTAACCTGAAATGGAAAGGCACAGAAGACCATATGAAGAGAATGATACATTCATACATTGCATACATTGCATTTTACATTTTATACAAAGTTGTTAAAAATGTGGTTACTTCCTTACTGATAATTTTTTGGAATGCACTCCACACTTTTAGTCCTTTTTGTAGTTGATATGGTTATTTATTTATGCATTTATTTATTTTATTTAGTTCTTATTAAAGATTTATAACCTATTTCTGAGCATAATTGCTGTTTTTTTTAATCACTTATTGCTAATTTTACATGTATTTATTATTTGGTACCTTTAGAGCTGTGTATCCTTAATGAATATTAATTTCACAACCAGCCTGTTTGCATGCATCCTCACAGTTTCTCTTCCAGGCGCTAAAATTCTTTCTCAACACCATATGTATCTCTTCTTGATTTATAATGCTTAAAGTGATACTAAATACTTCCCCTTTACACGGGTGTATGTTCCTCCCATGCACAAACACTGTAAATGGCTGGAACCCCCCCCCCCCCTGTACACCCCAACACTGTCTCTGTATTATTATTATACACGATTTATACACTGTTTGCGTTGCTCTTTACAACATGTACTATTCAATGGAGATCACTCCCTCTTCCCCAGCCAGCCCATTTGCTTTAATTATATTTCCTCAGCAGCCAGCAGTATTCCCCATGTCCATCCCTGACCATCCCTCCCCAGACCCCTTGACCCCCATCTATTTACTTCTCCTCCCCCTTCCCTCATGCCAGCACAAATCCTCCTCCTTTTTTATTCCTATACAGACCAGGATCTCCTAGTTTCACTCCAGGTCTTCTCTACGTATCCCTCATCTGCTACCCACCCCCCCTTTTCCCCTCTCCTCCTTCTCCCCTACCCAATGGATCCTAGCCCCCTCCCCCATTTTTTGCAGGGACTAAGGTAGAACCCCGAGGTGGAGCATCTTACTACTGCTGCTGCTTGCGTGGGCAGGATGTGTATGGTGCCAGTCCCTGCTGACCCTCCTCTCCTATTCATCCCATGTGATTGGCACAGTAAACATCCTGCCCACACAAGCAGCAGCAGTCATAAGATGCTCCACCTCGGGGTTCTTCCTTAGCCCCTGCAAAGAGCCAGAAGAGAACCAGAAACTCTATAGGGGAAGGTAGAGTTCCAGTTGTAGATTTAGCCCAATGACAGCCTGCCAGAATAGGTAAGATCTGTGACAGCTGCTTCCCTGCATAGCTCCGCCCGAGGAGACAATATCTGTATTATACATTACTGCCCCCATGCTGTACCTTCTTGCCCCCACTACTGTGTCTGCCTGCCTCTCCCATACTGTGCCCTCCTGCCCCCCCATACTATGCCCCCCTGTATTGTACCCTCCTTACTGCTGTACTGTTCCCTCCTGCCCCAAGTACTAGGCCCCCCTGTACTGTGCCCTCCTGTCCCCCCCATACTGTACCCTCTTAACCACTGTACTGCGCCCTCCTGCCCTCCCGTACTATGCCCCCCTGTACTGTACACTCCTGTCCCCTTGTGCTGTGCCCTCCTGTCCCCCCCCATAGTGTACCCTCTTAACCACTGTACTGTGCCCTCCTGTCCCCCTGTACTGTACCCTCCTTACCGCTGTACTGTGCCCTACTGCCCCAAGTATTATCCCCCCATTTACTGTGCCCTCCTGTCCCCCCTCCATGCTGTACCCTCTTAACCACTGCACTGTACCCTCCTTACCACTGTACTGTGTTCTCCTGCCCCAAGCACTAGGCCCCCCCCCTGTACTGTGCCCTCCTGTCCCCCTCGTGCTGTGCCTTCCTGCCCCCCCCATGCTGTACCCTCTTAACCACTGTACTGTGCCCTCCTGCCCACCCCCTGTATTGTACTTTTTTGCCCTCCCCCCTCCATGCTGTACCCTCCTGTTCCCCCTGTAATTTTGTAAGGCATGTTGTGTTTGTGTCCGCTAATAATGATTTTTGCATATTTTTAGTGAAAATATTGTTTTGATAATTTTTTTTTTGGGGGGGGGGGCTGTCAGGTAGGCTGTGCGGGGCCCCATGACTTCTAACAGAAGCCCTGCCCATATGTATAAACTCTTACTTATGTTACACAGGTCCCCTACTTTACCAAAGAATGGGAGAGGGAAATTGAAATGGAATTCACACCTGTCATATGGTTTTATTTTCCTTTTCTGTTCATCTGATTGTATGCAATTGGTAATCCTTTTATCATATTTATAAAGCCCAATGCCAATATTGATGTGTTTATAGTTTAGAAGATACGACTTGTAATCACTCAGTCATCTGCCATGAGTCGACTGCTTACATTGAACTAGCATGTGACTTTATAACTGTATATCTTGTAATTTGTAGACATTGATGTTCAGATGTACACTATATAGCAAATGTTACATGTTGTTTGTCTATTTATTGTTTAAATCAATAAAGATTAATTACTACAAACAAATACAGTCTGCCTAGAAATGCCCCCTTCTTTTAACTGACATTCACCCATCAAGGCATTTTCATACCTACCTGAATTGCATAGAGGAGCACAGAGACCCAGCGATAATGTCACTGGGTCTAGTCTAAGGTATAGTATGTAATGAAAACAGAAAAGTTTTATTTAAAAATCTTATTAGCATGTTGATAAGCAGGAGAGGAAGAAAACTGGGAAGGCAAAATATGATAATATTTATTAAGAACAGTTTATTTTTTATCAAGGCTTTAAACACAAAATGTATTAAAGTGGAACTTTACCCATAACAACGTGATATAAAAATAATGTTCTTTAGCAAGGAACATACATTCCACATTAATAATTATGATACCAAAATTAGCGTGTGCTGAAAATTGCCTCCAGCATTGTTCAGTGGTCTAGAAATGTAGTGTAGGAAACTTTCAGTAACTCAGCAGCATGTGACAACAGTTACGCAAATTGAATACGTGATCTCTCTACAACCAGGTATTCAAAGCTCAATGTGTACCTTGCCATGAATTGATTTGGAATACCATACACAGGCCAATCCAATCAGCTTAGAATTTATCTGAGGTCAAGATCAACTATAACACTAAGTTGTCTACTTTGTTATATATACAGCTAAACCATTTGTTAGAAACCAAAATTAGCTGCAGGGATATTTAAAATTAAATCTTTCCCCCAGAGAATTGAAATTAAATTAATCTATACTGCAGTTAAAATTACTTCACATCAACTCCTGTGCTAACCATAACCGTTATCAGACTAAACAGTTTAGCTGGAAATATAAGGCGAGTACAAGTTAGCTGTAGAAATGAAAGTTACAGTTACCAGTATGGACTCTATGGTGTCAGTGATGTCAGCTTTCAGTCAGCTCACTTCAGGGTGTGTCTGTGCCCATCTGTTGTGCCTTGTCTCCTGTCTTGCCTTGTGATGTGTTGTCCTCCTCTCCTGTCCCTCTCCTAACTTTTTATCCCCCAAAAAACCTAGGTGGGCAAAGCTTATCTCATCTAAAAGTGACGTCAGACTAGATGTCATTTTCTTTACTAATTACCTGAAGGGGGCAGTAGAGGATTTGCAATTATTTTGGGTTTCTCTGACATGCCTTCTGTAGCAGGTCAAAGGTTGACCTTTAGCCTTGGCTAGTCAGAATATTATTATTATACAGTATTTATAAAGCGCCCATAGTTTGCTCAGCGCTTTACATTACAAAGGGGGACAGAACATGTGACAGAACAATACCAATACAATGCAAAACACGAGGGGATTGAGGGCCCTGCTCTTTTGAGCTTACAATCTAGGAGGGAGGGGATAGTGGTACAGGAGGAGATAGCTGTGGGGGATGGGGTGGTAGGAAGAGTGGAGGAGGTCAGCAGGTTAGGAGGGGGTGGTGTAGGCTTCCCTGAAGAGATGGGTTTTCAGGTTGCGCCTAAAGGAGAGGAGAGTAGGTGATAATCTGATGGGTTGGGGCAGGGAGTTCCAGAGGATGGGTGACACCCTGGAGAAGTCCTGGAGGCGGGCATGGGAGGAGGAGACCAGGGAACATCATCAGAATATCATGAATATTAGAGATAACTGCTTTACTGACAGGGCTGGTTCAGACAGACTTGTACCCATGTCACTGCAAATAATGTATTACCTAAGTGATTCTGGAGAAAAAAAAATCTACCTATACATCTTAGACATTTGTTGAGATATTGTACTGAGGTTTCTTATTATCACATCTTCTGTAGAATGCAGATGTTATAATATAATGAACCCAACCTTAATTATTTATAATGTTGAAAACATAATATTCACAATATATCAATATCAGGGGCGGACTGACCATTCGAGCGCTTGGGCACTGCCAGAGGGCCCGGGGTCAGTAGGGGGCCCCATGAAATGCCCCAGGTACCTTTTTTATAGACTTTTTTGAGTTTGGGCAAGGACACAGGGGCCCCATGATCCGCTATTGCCCGGGGGCCCCATGAGTTGTCAGTCCGCCCCTGATCAATATGTATTAATTGTTAAAACCAATTAATATAGATAAAATATGTATGTATATGGAAATTGATTATAGTAATATAAAACCTGAATTACTTAAAGTGGAGTTCCAGTTGAATAAAAAAAATAAAAGTCAGCAGCTGCAAAAACTGTAGCTGCTGACTTTTAAAACACAGTCACTTACCTGTCCCTCAGTCCAGCTGTGTCCTCACCATGACTGGTTTCACCAGCCGTCTTCTCTCCTCAGTGCTGGCATCCTTAGTGTGGGCACCCAACTGTGACAGCTTACGGCTGCACAGCCAGGTGCCCACTGCGCATGCACGAATAGCGCTGCGCTTTGTGAATGGCCCCGTAGTCTTCTGGGACCTGTCATGTCTTCCAGAAGACTACGGGGAGGGAGGGGGGAGGACAACTTCCATTTTCAATTACCTTAGGTGTTTGCACCGGAAGTGGGAGCAGGTACCTGTCAAATCTGGGTCCCTGCCCGCCCCCGCTCCCCAAAAGTGCCGATCCTTAATGCGGAGTGGGGGAGAAGGCATTAAAGTGGAACTTCCACTTTTGGGTGGAGCTTCACTTTAAGTAAGCAAGTATTCACTTCATGCAATACTAATAATAATACAACTGACATTTTTGGTTAAAATATTCCTGTCAAATAATAATAACACCATACACAATGTAAAGTTTAATATGCACTCTTTTTCCGGAGGTTAATGGAAAAAAAAATAATTGGGAACAGTTCTTGTGTACTTTGTTCAATCCAGACCTGGACTCGTCCATTAATCTTACAACTTGGTATCATGCCCAGTCTTTATCTTGTAGCTGTCTGGTACCACTACACCCCCCCCCCCCCCAACTACCAAAGTTAAGTGTTCAGAAACCATGAAAATAGAATGTACAGAACAAAATGGCTTCCAGCATGCCCATGTAGAGATGATACGTTCAGGCCTTCCTGTTTCATTCTGTGAGCCCAGAATATCGGACAGAGGGAACCTGGTGGGAGCTCAACTCTGCACCTAACCTGCTTTATGTGTTTTAGTTTGCTTTTCATGGTAAATAGGTGAGTTTTATTGTTTGCATTGTTTTTCCTTCTTCTTCTTTGCCCTTTTCTGAGCATAGTATTAATAACATCTGGCAAGACCTGTGTTTATTGTATACTTATGTTACTGTATATGTATTGTAATTGTATTGTCTCCCTTATATTGTAAAGCGCTGCACAAACTGTAATAATAATAATTCTATTTGAGATGGAACATATTTTTTCTCCTTACTTCATCTGTTATGTAAACTACTTCAAAACAATGCCCTGAAGAAGTGGTATGAAACGGCAAAATGCGTAGATGAGACGATAGACGCTTTTATGTCTAGAACATGATATGTGACACATATGATATATAATTTGTCTACTGAATTTTAATTATTTTGTATAATGAAATAGACTTTTATGTAATATTGTGTTATTTAGTTTTCTATAACACTGGTAAGGTATAATCAAAGTCCCATCCTTTTTGGTTTTCTGTACAATTTCAAGCAATTATATGGATGATACCTACCAGTGCTAGTGTGATCTATACAACATTGAATTGGGACTGCACTATTTAATATAAATTCTACATGAATCATCACCTCTTACTCAAGAAGGCAATGGCCAGAAATAAGGGTGTTTTTCAAACTGATTTCTCAGCAAAATAAAACATGGAGACATGGATGGATGGGTGAGTTTGTTTTCAATATTAAAAATGAATTAAATAGTGTGTTTGGCTTGTGGTGCTCAGATGCAGTGTAGTTCTGCTTTAAACATCAGGATAGAACAATCTAAAATATTTCCAGCTGTCTGATCGAGGTTTTATATTCAGAGTACATCTGTTGTGTTTGCATCCACTTGTTATGCAACCAAAGCATTACATTATTAATTCAGAATGCTTCACATTGTGGGAAAGCTTGGATACCATTGCACTTCCGAAGGCAGAACTAACACTTGGCCACTATAATAAATCTGCAGGCACCAAGACATACCTTGTTATTCCTAAAGCTAAACATCAGACAAACAACTAAATTTTACAGTTGAATACATATAATAGACCTGTTTTATCTGTCAAAGGATCTGTACTTCTGTCCATCCGGACTTGTGTTTTAAACACATATATATTAGCAATTTAAAAACGAGCGCTGGATCTGTGTGCAAGGAGCAGCCAGCATGAAAGGTAAACCCCTGAACCTTCTAAGAAACATATATAAACAACATGCAGCGCTATGAAAACAATATCAAAATTCATATAAAAGTAATAAAGGATCTCGGTATGACACTGTCCTTTGAGAACGTGCTTTCGCACGAAACATGTCAGGAAGCTGCCCTCAGTGACACATCCACATGGTTGGCCAGCGGCCATCTTTACTATTGAATTATATCAAGTGTGAGTGTATTTCTTTTACATTTTGTTATACCTTCAATTTGATTAAAGCAATTTTGCACTATGGATATCTTTGTGCTTGGGTTCATTTTGTTATGAGCCTTCCTTTTCAAGGAGACCATTGATGACATCCTTAAGTTTTGGCTCCCCCCTGGTGTTCTTTGATTGCTCTCCTGTTACCTGGAAACCCTGATGGTGCGCTGTAATTCCTGCTGATGCCCACCAGATGACCCGGTGTTCCAGAAACCAAGAAGCGGATGACCAGGAGTTGGTCTAATCACTCAAATGGGCTTTATTATGCGCTATCTGGTTAGTGCAATCTACGCTTATTTACCATATCACCACAGTCACGGCCGCCAATTGAATATTTATGATTGACTGTCACTTGACTATATGCACTAGTGCTAATTTCAACATGCTGTTTATTATCATACTTTTGAATGCGGAATTTACTACAATTTCTTTGGGTTATCTACCCCAGAGACGATGATATCCTTATGATACACTACCAGTGTCATACCGAGATACTTTATTACTTTTATATGAATTTTGATATTGTTTTCATAGGGCTGCATGTCTCTCTCTCTCTCTCTCTCTCTCTCTCTCCCTATCCCTCTCTCTCTCTCTCTCTCTCTCTCCCATAAATTGTTCATTTTCTTTATTTCAGATAGTTGGCTAAATTAAAAAAAAACAACAGATTCATCCGTCCACACAAACGAGGTGGATGGAGGCATTCCCCCACCAGGACATTGTATTCTGATAGCAGAACTTTCCACTGCTGACTGACAAGTTTCCCATCTTGTTAGTGTAGCCAGGTGCCAGCTATATCATTATACCTTTCAGGGACATTTACTGATGAGACTCTGATTAATCATTTTCCCCCTAGTGCCCAGTACTGGAACAGCTACATCACTTCCTGTTAGCAGAATGGATCCATTTCTTCTGACAGCAGAGGATCATGGGAACTGTAGTCCTATAGCCAATACATACTATATTCCTAAGTGCTGAAAGAACTACAACTACCAGAAAGCTGGTGAACAAGAGGAATGCTGGGAGAGGAGATATATTCTATAAAAAGGGGCTGATTCTCTGTCTTGGGCATGGGATTCAAAGCTTAACACGGGGGACTGCCATTCTTCTTCAGAGACAGATTGTTGGCCTATGGCTGCGGGACTCTGCTCATCAGTTCAGCACAGCAGTGATGCCAATCGCCACACCAAGATCTTCAAATGGACATCTCTGCTCGCCGCACTGATGTGCCGTCAGGCATCAATTTTGTACATTCCTGCAAGCAGCCAGGAGCCTGTGCAAGAACTCTTGTTCATAGGAGGCCGTGCTATCCATGGGATTGGTGAACAGGCAGATGCCCAACCTCTTTCTGTCATCACTCTAGAGACACTGAATGCAGACACCTTTACACCTCAGTATCAGGAGCTTTTTGCTTTGAGCATTTACCACAGCCTATCTGCTTAACTTCATTGAATTAACAGTATTCACTACTGTTGATGGGCCCCACCATTGCTAGCAGAGGACAATGAACACATCAGGAACTTCAGACATCACAGGATTCAAGTTGTAATCTCTAGTTAAAGGGACCTCTTCTCTTCTAATTTTCTCCATTATTATTCAAATTAGGGTACTTATATCTATTTATGCCAGAGTATACATTTGCATAATTCTCTGCATCCACCATTGCTGGTGGCCTAGAGGAAGCTGATAAGTCAACAAACCTTTTCTTCCCCCTCTTACTGCTGGTGTTGTAGTTTAATAGTTGAAGTTTACTACACGTGACTGTATAATTTGTTAAACGTTGCTAACAAATTATTTCTATTTTACCAGTGTTTTATTTTTCTGCATTAACTGGGGGTTGTATATACTAAACCCATTATTCTTGTGGTCTACTCTTTTGAACAAGATTAATATAGAGGCGTTACTAAAGAATTGTGTCTCTTACATTATTATTTTATACTATAATATGTTTGAACCCAGAGTGTGAGATGTGTTGGGAGGCTTGCAAGGTCAGGGCAACTACTGGGGGAAATTATTATCAAGAGGCCCCTGTGGGGGTAGCACTGCATTTGTTTAAACTAAATTAATCTAATGATTACATTCTGTCAAATGGGGACAGCCACACACCGATCAAAAATTAGCTGGTCCCTGCTAAACTGGTGCTTAAAGAAGATTTCCTTTTAATGTGTTAAGACATGCATCTTTATTTCCAATAGTTTAAAGCGGAACTAAAGGCACAAATACTCACCTTAGTTCCACTAGTCTGTCACCTGTGAGGTCCCTCACTGATATCTTCTCCCCAGGTTCTTCCAGGTGCCAGTCTTCGGCTGTTTTCATTGGCCACTTGCAGTGTGCTGGCAAGTAAAATTAGCTGCGGTGTAGCTCAGTGAACATTCAGCAGAGGATTGAAAACAGGCAGGTAAGTGTTCTTTATTGCAGAAGAGACCTTGCATGTCTTTTCTGCAATAAAAATCCTACCTAGTTAGAGTTTTTTACTTCTTATGTTTAGTTCCACTTTAGTTAACAGACTAGACAACGTATGTCAAGGCATTTGCATAAATACATTTCTATTTTATGCAAACAAAATTCCCTCACCTCACCCTAGGTCCATTGGAGAGTATCTAATTGACTGATCCTATGTACTTTGATGCCACTGCTGCCTTAACTCAATTATTATTGATTTATCACAGGTACTTAAATAGCACCAGGGGCAGACTGACCATTTGGTAACTCGGGTACTGCCTGAGGGCCCAGGGTCAGTAGGGATGCCCCTGGTACCTTTTTCATAGGCTTTTTAGAGTTTGGGCAAAGACACAGGGGCCCCATGATCCCTATTGCCCAGGGTCCCCATGAGTTTTCAGTCCGCCCCTGTAAAGCACCATCAATTTATGCAGTGCTTTACATATATATATAAATATATATATGTATATTGTACATTCACATCAGTCCCTAACCCTCAAGGGGTGTACAATCTAAGGCCCCTAACGTACATTCATACATACACATACTAGGGACAATTTAGACAGGATTCAATTAACCTACCTGCATGTCTTTGGAGTGTGAGAGGAAACCCACATAGGCACAGGGAGAACATGCAAACTCCAGGCAGGTGGTGCCGTGGTTGGGATTTGAACCAACAACCCCAGTACTGCCAGGCAGAACTGCTAACCATTTAGCAACGGTGCTGCCCTTCAAAACACAACATTGAAGCACTGTGCTGTGCTTCAATGTTGTGTTTTGGTATTATTTAATAAGCTATAATGTTTTAAGGTGAATTAGTGACCAGGCTTTGGACATTCAACTATTTATATGTAGTGCTATATGTGCTGATCTAATTTTCATCTATCAAACAGATACATAACATATGCTCTAAGTAGATTTACTTACAAGAAAATCGCAGACACATTTATCCCAGGCATGGTTCTTTTGTTGGGTGTTCAGAATGAAAGGGTGCCAGTCACTTTAGTGCATTTTAAATAGAAACTTTTTTTTGCACAAGGCAGCATTGGAAGTAGGGTGAGATAAGCATATCGCCAAATACACCAGATTATATACATCAAGCTAGACCTCAATCTCTCCTAAACCAGTCAAAGTCTGGTTGTTACATCCAGACCACAGACTGTGCTGGCTGGTTTCCATCACAGATTGGGGTCTGTGGTGATTAAGGTTCAAGTGGTATCCCAGTCTTCACTTCCAGGGAATGACAGCATGGAAAGGTTTTCAACCCACTTAGCGATACCACTCCACATCTTCATATGCTTCTTCTAGGCCTATGTTCTATTCTTTATAAGATAATTTTAGGGAAAAAACCCTAATAAAAGAAGGTATCATGCATGATCCAAGTAGTTTGACTAATGTAACAAATTTTATTGAAAAACCATAAAGTAGTATAAACAATATGAAAAATTCACCTTAGAAAAATATACCTCCACCCATTACCATTAAAAACTTGACAACTTTGACAATTTAAAACCAAGGAGTCCAGACTGAAAGTAACTTAGAAAAGCTGTCTAACCATTAGCGATTCTATGTCTTGAACATCATAAACTTCCGCTCAAACCCAGCATATAGAATTTAACAATGTATCCATTCAAAAAGGAGAAAAATGACAAGACACAGTGCTGGGGGTGACAACTCCTTTGATACACTGAAATAGACTAAATCAAGTTAGTGCAAAAACAGACATATGATATACCAAAGTAACAGTGGTAATACAAAGGAGATATTTTAGAATGGCAGGAGCAAAGTAAAGAGCAGTTGAATTAACAAATTATTGCTGGCAGATTGAAAATATCAAGGCGACAAAAACAAGGCTGCAATCAGTTTAGCTCACATGCAGCACACTGGATAGCCTTTTGATCGAAAGGCATTTTTGTCTCTTCAATAAACTCTAATCCAACTGGCTCAATTGCATATACAGTGGGGCAAAAAAGTATTTAGTCAGCCACCAATTGTGCAAGTTCTGCCACTTAAAAAGATGAGAGAGGCCTGTAATTGGCATCATACTATACTATACATACTCAACTATGAGAGACAAAATGAGAAAAAAAATCCAGACAATCACATTGGCTGATTTGGAAAGAATTTATTTGCAAATTATGGTGGAAAATAAGTATTTAGTCACCTACAAACAAGCAAGATTTCTGGCTCTCACAGACCTGTACCTTCTTCTTTAAGAGGCTCCTCTGTCCTGCACTCATTACCTGTATCAATGGCACCTGTTTGAACTTGTTATCAGTATAAAAGACACCTGTCCACAACCTCAAACAGTCACACTCCAAACTTCACCATGGTGAAGACCAAAGAGCTGTCGAAGGACACCAGAGACAAAATTGTAGACCTGCACCAGGCTGGGAAGACTGAATCTGCAATAGGCAAGCAGCTTGGTGTGAACAAATCAACTGTGGGAGCAATAATTAGAAAATGGAAGACATACAAGACCACTGATAATCTCCCTCGATCTGGGGCTCCACGCAAGATCTCACCCTGTGGGGTCAAAATGATCACAAGAACGGTGAGCAAAAATTCCAGGACCACACGGGGGGACCTAGTGAATGACCTGCAGAGAGCTGAGACGAACGTAACAAAGGCTACCATCAGTAACACACTACGCCACCAGGGACTCAGATCCTGCAGTGCCAGACGTGTCCCCCTGCTTAAGCCAGTACATGTCCGGGCCCGTCTGAAGTTTGCTAGAGAGCATTTGGATGATCCAGAAGAGGATTGGAAGAATGTCATATGGTCAGATGAAACCAAAATAGAACTGTTTGGTAGAAACACAACTCGTGTTTGGAGGAGAGAGAATGCTGAGTTGCATCCAAAGAACACCATACCTACTGTGAAGCATGGGAGTGGCAACATCATGCTTTGGGGCTGTTTCTCTGCAAAGGGACCAGGACGACTGATCCATGTACAGAACAGAATGAATGGGGCCATGTATCGTGAGATTTTGAGTGCAAACCTCCTTCCATCAGCAAGGGCATTGAAGATGAAACATGGCTGGGTCTTCCAACATGACAATGATCCCAAACATACTGCCCGGGCAACGAAGGAGTGGCTTCGTAAGAAGCATTTCAAGGTCCTGGAGTAGCCTAGCCAGTCTCCAGATCTCAACCCCATAGAAAACCTTTGGAGGGAGTTGAAAGTCCGTGTTGCCCAGAGACAGCCCCAAAACATCACTGCTCTAGAGGAGATCTGCATGGAGGAATGGGCCAACATACCAGCAACAGTGTGTGCCAACCTTGTGAAGACTTACAGGAAACATTTGACCTCTGTCATTGCCAACAAAGGATATATAACAAAGTATTGAGATGAACTTTTGATATTGACCAAATACTTATTTTCCACCATAATTTGCAAAAAAATTCTTTCCAAATCAGCCAATGTGATTGTCTGGTTTTTGTTTCTCATTTTGTCTCTCATAGTTGAGGTCTGCCTATGATGCCAATTACAGGTCTTTTTAAGTGGGAGAACTTGCACAATTGGTGGCTGACTAAATACTTTTTTGTCCCACTGTACCTCATTAGAGCAATATAAACTTAGGATACAGTTCTCTAATATGAAATAAGGCAGTGCCATGAACAGTGAAATATACCGATCTCGGCAGTGTGAGCCCAAGCTGAGAAAGCAAAGGAGAGACATTTGGAGGCAATCACCACATAGAAAACACCCAGGTTGCAAATTCACTTGGAGACGAGGTAGACATATGTGGCTAAAACCTGTTAATGCATCCTGGTGAGAATGGAAATATGCGCTGACTGTTCAAATGGTATAGATAGAAACTCTGACATTCTGCCAAATTGAGCCTTCAGGCAGTTCAAGATTTGTAGCTCCAACTCACATACAGGAGGCCTCAATTGCCATGAATCCGAATACCACAAGGTGGATGTTGGATGGGCAGCCGCTCTCCTTCTCAGCCTTATACCACTCACTCTGTTGCAACATGAAGGCCACACATGCGCAGGGGAAACAACCCAATTCTCAGCCCAGCTCGACCACCAGTCAATACAGTATGACGCTTGACACCAAGTTACTGTACCAGGACACCATGATGTGGAAGCTACTTTCAACACGTTTCACCTGCTTGTTTGGATGCAGGCTTCCTCAAGGGTGCTTACCATACTTTAATTTATAGACTCTGCTAGATACATGCAGCTTTTCAAACAGTAGGTGGTGCCAATTACCTGCTTCAACCAGCAACATTTACTAAACATAATGACCAGATAAACCCTTCCAATACTAAATTTTCAATATTCATTTGCAAACAACACCTAATGAGTAGAAATAAAGACGTAGAAAAACAAATCAGCCACCAAAGTACCTTCGGCAACCAAAGGGGCCAAGTGGCTACATCAGAATCAAAGTCAAAGTTTAAAGTATCATTTATACTTTCAAGCCAAGTAGGGTTACTCTCACTGTTCAAGGAACATCTCAAAATTTAGTTCGTTGTTCAATCCCTCAGGGATTAGGGTGCCCAACCTATAAATCCATTGTTTTTCATGTTGGAGGAGATATTATCAAAGTCAGCGCTATGTGTGAGTAAATTTAAGCAGAATATCCCATTACCCCTTAAGACAGAGATAAGGCCCCCATGTATCTCTTTAAAGTGAAGTGCCAGGGCATTCACCTTTTCCCCCTCCCTTAGTTTAGCTTTACTTCTGATAGCTCTAAGGTGTTCACCAATGTGGACACAAAGAGGTCTCTTCGTCTTCCCCACATAGAACTTCCTGCAAGGACATTCAATCATATACAGAACTCTCTCAGTTGAACAGTTTATAAAACTATGGATGTCATAGGATTTTGATCGGTTCGCATTCGTGAACACCTTTGTTTTCTCAATAAATAGACAAATGGAACAATTTCCACACGGAAATATTCTGATGGTTTTAGGTAACCAATCAATGGAGGCCATTTTGGTAAACTCAGAGTGTATGAGGATGTCTTTTGAATTACTGGCTCTCTTAGCTACCATTGAGGGTTTGGGGCCTACAATTTGTGCAATTTTAAAACTGGATGTTAAAACATGCCAATGTTTGGTAAGTATGGATTTTACCGTCAACCATCGGGAACCAAACCTTGTGATAAATCTTGTAGAACCCTTAGCTTTGTTTACATTGAGGTCAACTCGGTGTTGCTGAAGGAGATCAGTTCATTCTCTATTAAATGCCACTCTCCTAGCTGACTTCAGTACCTGATAGGAGTAGCCCCATTCCTGGAATATTTTAAACATTTGTTTGGACTCCTTTCTAAATTCATCAAGTTGAGTACAATTCCTCCTAATACAGAGGAATTGACTCATCGGGATCTCCCTTTTTAAAGATTCCAGGTGGTGTCTACTCAGATCGAGTGTTGGCGGCACTATCTTTCCTACATGTTCTGGTACTTAAAGATCCTAAATCGAGACATAAAGATCAAGGAATGGAATCTCCTTATGGTGAAAATTAAAAGTCAAATGGATATTCCGATCATTAAGACTCAATTCGGTCATAAAAGCATGTAGTTGAACCACTGAGCCCATCCAAATAAGTAGTACATCATCAATGTATCTAATCCAGGCAGCCGCCCTGTACATTTGGGAATTGTATACCAGATCACATTCCCATTTGCCAAGATGTAGACAGGCATATGCAGTGGTGCCCATAATCTGTTGATAGTAATTTCCTAGGAATTTAATGTATTCACAAGTACAAATTCAAGTAACTTAATAATAAATTCATTTTGGGCCCCCATATTGGGGTAATAAATCCCCAAAAAGTATGCCACAGCCAGGAGGCCCCACCTCTTGGATATGTACATGTAGAGAGACTCCACATCCACCCCACAAATAGGGCCAGCTCAGGGATGTCCAAACTCAATTCTCAAGAGGACATCTCTTGTGTCTTGCACATAGGATGGTACCTTCACCACCATGTCCTTAATAAGGCCATCAAGGTATTTTCCTATTCTGGACCATTGACAGCTGATACTATTGGTCTTACAGGAGGTATCATAGGATTTTTGTGAATCTTCAAAATAACATAAAAAGTAGGAATATTGAAAGTTTCAACCCTCAGGTAGTCAAACAGCTTCTTAGAAAGTAGACCGGCCTCTTTTGCTAATAAAAGTTTACTGCTGAGTTGATACACTAATGTTGGGAATGGATTTTGAGACAACTTTAAATAAGTTGTATGGTTATCCAGTTGACTCTGCACCTTCGCAACGGTCATAATCATTCATTAGTACCACATTTCCACCCTTGCCACTGGTTTTTATTACAATATCCGAGGCATTTTTTAATTCATTCAGAGCTCTGTTTCCTCTTTAGATAAATTGTCTCCCATCCTAAGGGATCAGTTTACCCTTTTAAGGTACTTGGATCACGCATAATACCTTCTTTTATTAGGGTTCTTTCCTTAAAATTATCTTATGGTCCTATGTTTTGGGTACAGTGATCCACACCCTATATGGTGAGTTAGTGAACTTGAATGTTGCCCCCCTTTTAGGGTACTTCTGTATTTACAGTGTTACCTTAATATTTTTTTATATAATCTATGCTCTTTTCTTCCTTTAACCAACTACCTTTAGAGGTTCCTCGTAGAAGGGGAGATCCCTGCATCTTTCCATGTGCCTAGGCCCAATGCCTAGGAAAGACTTAGTAGGTTGACATTCTGTAAGGGCAAAGGCCCATGAGGAAAAAGACAGAACTAGATGGGGCTGAGATACTTAAAGCAGAACTGAAGTCCTGGTGTAAAAAGCTGCAAGCAGGCAGGTGTTTATTGCAGAAGAGACATGCATTGTCTCTTCTGCAATAAAAATTTCCCTACCTGCCTACTCGCTGTCTTCTCCGGCACTGTAAACTGAGCTACGTGCCAGTCTCTGAGTGCCTCAGGAGTGACATCATTCCCTGCCAGCCGAAAATGAAACCCGAAGACCGGCACTCAGAAGAAGACTGTACCATTGAACAGGTAAGTATTGAGACTTTACTTCTACTTTAGTAGTATGCATCGGTACATTTCTCAGGCCCATTGATTGTCCAGGCTCAGATATCTATAACACAGAATCATATTTCTCTAGTACACCCTTCTGGAACAAGCTCATATAACACATGGCAGAGGAAATACAATAAAATTACTGCAACAGCCGAACTATCAAGTATATACAAATACCCATCAGATTCAGCACTCACCTGAAACATTAGACCCGCACATCTGAAGGTCTATAAATGCTGGTGTTACAACCAGGGGCGGACTGACAACTCATGAGGCCCCCAAGCAATAAGAGATAATGGGGTCCCCTGTGTCTCTGCCTACACTCAAGCCACACCCACACAACACCCAACCTACATATTGCAGCTCAGCTGCACAGAAAGGGCATTAAAAACAATTTAAAAATAATAAAACAACATTGTGGGGTCCCCCCTCCATTCATACCAAGCCCTTTGGGTTTTTGAGGGGAACCCCCACACCAAAATGTAAAATAAAATGGCGTGGGGACTCCCTGAACCATACCAGGCCACATGACCTCAACATTATAGGTTTCCCCCCAAAGCATCTTGTCCCCATGTTGATGGGGACAAGGGCCTCTCCCTCACAACCCTGGCCTGTGGTTGTGTGGGGTCTGCAGGCAGGCAGGGAGCGTATCAGAATCTGAAAGCCCCCTTTAGCAAGAGGACCCCCAGATTCTGCCCCCCCCCCCATGTGAATGAGTATGGGGTACATGGTACAGCTACCCATTCACAAAAAAAAAGCGTAGTGTGAAAAAAGACAGGAGACAGTCTTTGACAAGTCCTTTATTAAAAGAAGAAAAATAAAAGAATGTCCCCCGAAGTAGATTCAACGTCAATCGCCATGCCTGCCGCCACTACCCAAAAAAAGAACAGAAAAAAAAAGCTCCACTCTCGACGCTGGCTGTACCGCTGGCTTGACAGTTCTTAAATATGTAAGGGACATGTGTCAGGGCAGGGGCCGAGGAACGGACAGGCAGGCCTAACAATGTAACGCACTGGCTGACGACAACCACCACCCACAGACCGAAGTCCCTCAGGGCGCGGAGTCTAAGTCCCAGGCTGCCCTTCACCAGGGCCCCTGATGGTGGGGATGGACTTGACGCAGCCAGGAACCAGGTCGCGGCCCCTGAGACACCTCAGCTGCGGTAATGGCCGCCGCCAATGGCGTGTAGCTGGTGGAAGAGACAAAAGAGTAGTCAGACAAGCCGGGTCAACAACAACAGGACAAAACAGTACAGGACAGCAGACGAGGATCACAGGTCACGAGCCGGGTTCAGCAACAGAGGGTCAGATCAAGGGAGAATACAAAGAATAGTCAAGTAACAAGCCGAATCAGATACCAGGAGAGTCACGAGAGTCAGAACAGAGTAATAGCAACACAAAGACACAAGACACAAGTGCAAAGAGCATGTGCGGGCCACAGGCTTATATGTCATCAGCCACACCCCTCTGGAGGATGGACCACAGAGACCTGAAGGCATAAAAGGATTCCCATCATGCACAGCAGAATCCAAGATGGACGCCAGCACATGGAGTAACATAACCTCAGGGAAAAGGTAGGACCTTGACAGTACCTCCTCCTCAAGGGCCCCTCCCCCTCCGCGGCTCAACAAAAGGTTTCTGAGGAAAGCGGGTATGAAAAGCGCGGAGGAGGGCAGGAGCATGGACATCCGCGGAAGGAACCCAGGAACGCTCCTCGGGACCATAACCGCGCCAATGAACCAGGAACTGTAATCGACCTCGCACCAATCGAGAGTCCAGGATCCGGCTCACCTCATACTCCTCATGACCATCAACCTGGACAGGACGGGGCCGAGGCAGAGAGGTAGTGAAGCGATTGCAGATAAGAGGTTTCAACAGGGAAACATGAAAGATATTGGAGATCCGCATCCCAGATGGAAGGGCAAGGGCATAGGCCACCGGATTCACTTTGCGGAGAATGCGGAAAGGACCGACAAAACGGGGAGCTAGTTTGGGTGTGGGCACCCGAAGATTGAGGTTGCGAGTAGACAACCACACACGATCGCCGACCTGGTATGAAGGAGCGGGCAACCGTCTGCGATCAGCCTGGAACTTCTGGCGCTGAGCTGAGTCCCTCAAGGCCCTCTGGATCTGCCCCCATGAAGAACGCAGGGCAGCAAGATGGTTCTCCACAGCCGGAATGTCCTGTGGTGAGAACCTCTCAGGTAATACCACGGGTTGGAACCCATAGTTGGCCATGAAAGGAGACATCCCGGAAGAGGAGTTGACCGTCGAGTTCCTGGCAAACTCTGCCAAAGGCAGGAGATCGGCCCAATCGTCCTGATGGTCTGAAATATAACACCGAAGGAATTGTTCTAAGGCCTGATTGGAACGCTCCGCAGCCCCATTGGACTGCGGGTGGTAGGCTGAAGAAAAGGAGAGACTAATACCCAACTGGGAGCAGAAGGCGCGCCAGAATCTGGACACGAACTGACTCCTGCGGTCCGAGACAATCACCTTAGGCAACCCATGCAGGCGAAAAATCTCCCTGGAAAAGACCGTGGCCAGTTCTTGCGCTGTGGGTAATTTCCTGAGTGGAATGCAATGGCACATCTTGGAAAACCGATCGACGATCATGAGGATGACCGTATGACCCCGAGACACCGGGAGGTCTACAATAAAGTCCATACCTAGATGTGACCAAGGACGCTCCCCATTGGGAATGGGTTGCAGAAGACCCAAAGGGAGATGCTGTGGAGACTTATTCTGGGCACAGATCGAACATGCCGCTACATAAGAGGCAATGTCGGCACGGAGGGTTGGCCACCAGAATAAGCGAGAGACGACCCAACACAGCTGGTTCTTCCCCGGATGCCCGGCAGTTTTGGCGTTATGGTAGGTACGCAGCAGGCGGGTGCGCAATCCCTCGGGTACGAAACATCTACCCTCCGGCTTCCCGGGAGGAGCATCAGTTTGAGCCGCCAAAATCTGCTCCCCAAGAGGAGAGGTCAGACTGGTGCGAATGGCAGCCAGGATCTGATCTGGAGGTATAAGTGAGATTGGCTCAGAGTCTTCCCTGGACAACTCAGAGTATTGCCGTGATAACGCATCAGCCCTGACATTCTTGGAACCAGGCAAATATGAAACCACATAGTTGAAGCGTGACAAGAACAGAGCCCATCTGGCCTGGCGGGGTGTCAATCTCTTGGCCTCCGAAAGATAAGTCAGGTTCTTGTGATCGGTAAGAATGAGGACCGGAACCGCGGAACCCTCAAGCAGGTGCCTCCACTCCTTGAGAGCCAGGATGATGACCAACAACTCCCAATCTCCAATCTGGTAGTTGCACTCTGCAGAGGAAAGCTTCCTGGAGTAGAACCCGCAGGGAAGTAGGGGTCCATCGGGCGACCGACGCTGAGACAGGCGAGCCCTTACTCCCGTCTCGGAAGCATCAACCTCGAGGACGAAGGGCAACCCAGGATTGGGATGTGAAAGAATCGGAGCCGAAGCAAAGGCGGCTTTCAGAGCCTTGAAAGCTATGATGGCCTCGGATGGCCACTCGTGAGGGTTACTCCCCTTCCTGGTTAGGTCAGAGAGAGGCTTTGCCAATGTGGAGAAGTTCCTGATGAACTTCCGATAGTAGTTGGCAAAACCCAGAAAGCGATGAATGGGCCGAAGACCATTGGGACGAGGCCACTGCAGAACCGCAGCAACCTTCTGAGGGTCCATGGAAAATCCCTCCGCGGAAATTATGTAGCCCAAAAAGGTTACTTGGGATCGATGGAACTCGCACTTCTCGAGTTTACAAAAGAGTCCGTTCTCACGCAATCGTTGCAGCACCTGCTTGACATCCTGGACATGAGACTCCATGGAGGTAGAGTAAACCAAGATGTCATCCAGGTAAACCACTACGCACTGCTGCAACAAATCACGAAGGACATCGTTTATGAATTCCTGAAAAACCGCGGGCGCATTACACAATCCGAAGGGCATCACCAGGTATTCGTAGTGCCCGCTTCTGGTGTTAAACGCGGTCTTCCACTCATCCCCCTGTCTGATCCGTACGAGGTTGTACGCCGCCCTAAGGTCGAGTTTGGTAAAGACTGTTGCTCCCTTAAGACGGTCGAACAACTCAGAAATCAAAGGAATCGGATATGCATTTTTAATGGTAATCCGATTGAGACCCCTATAATCGATGCAGGGCCTCAATTCCCCACCTTTCTTCTTTACGAAAAAAAAACCTGCTCCTGCTGGAGAAGTAGACTTACGAATGTGCCCCCGGGAAAGCGCATCCGCAACGTACTCCTCCATGCCCTTATTCTCCGCAACCGAGAGAGGGTACACCCTGCCACGCGGAGGAGTGGACCCGGGTTGCAAGGATATGGCGCAGTCGTAAGGACGATGCGGCGGTAAGGTACCAGCGCGTACCTTATCAAACACGTCCCGGTACTCCCCATAATCAGTGGGCAACGCAGAGTCCGAGGAGGCACACAACACCTTAACCGGCCCACGGATGCACCCGGCCCCACACTGTGGAGACCATGAGAGAATCTCGGCTGTTTGCCAATTGAAGGTTGGATTGTGCCTCTGGAGCCAGGGATACCCCAAAACCACCGAATAGTGTGGGGAAGAAATCACCTGAAAACAGGCCAACTCCCTGTGAACAGCCCCAATGGCTACCTCTATTGGCAGAGTCTCGTGGGTAACCTGCGGCGGCTGCAGGGGCCTGCCATCTATGGCTTCGAGAACCAATGGGGTAGCGCGAGCCTGCAGGGGAATGGAGTGCTGTGCAGCAAACGAGCTGTCCAAGAACAACCCACCGGCCCCAGAGTCTACCAACGCCTGGGCCGTCACCGAGCCCTCCGTCCAAGAAAGGACCACGGTGATCAGTGGCTTATCCTTGCGGAACGCCGGGGACGAGGAAACTCCACCCAAGATCTGTCCCCGACATGAGGATCAAGGTGTGCAGTGCGTGCAAGCAGAGTTTGCAACGCCTGAGCGAATTGATCCAACAGGTGATCCTGTTGATCGAGTCTGGCGACTAGCATTGGAAGCGAAGGCGTGCCTGCACCGTCAGGGTTCATGGCACTTGTGTAATGTCAGGGCAGGGGCCGAGGAACGGACAGGCAGGCCTAACAATGTAACGCACTGGCTGACGACAACCACCACCCACAGACCGAAGTCCCTCAGGGCGCGGAGTCTAAGTCCCAGGCTGCCCTTCAACAGGGCCCCTGATGGTGGGGATGGACTTGACGCAGCCAGGAACCAGGTCGCGGCCCCCGAGACACCTCAGCTGCGGTAATGGCCGCCGCCAATGGCGTGTAGCTGGTGGAAGAGACAAAAGAGTAGTCAGACAAGCCGGGTCAACAACAACAGGACAAAACAGTACAGGAGAGCAGACGAGAATCACAGGTCACGAGCCGGGTTCAGCAACAGAGGGTCAGATCAAGGGAGAATACAAAGAATAGTCAAGTAACAAGCTGAATCAGATACCAGGAGAGTCACGAGAGTCAGAACAGAGTAATAGCAACACAAAGACACAAGACACAAGTGCAAAGAGCATGTGCGGGCCACAGGCTTATATGTCATCAGCCACACCCCTCTGGAGGATGGACCACAGAGACCTGAAGGCATAAAAGGATTCCCATCATGCACACCAGAATCCAAGATGGACGCCAGCACATGGAGTAACATAACCTCAGGGAAAAGGTAGGACCTTGACAACAGGGCCACCCAGGGATATCACATGTGTCACAAGGAGGCGGGGCCACACAGGTGATGTCACTGGGTGGTCCCGCCCCTTACATATTTAAGAACTGTCTAGCCAGCAGAGCAGTCAGACGGCCGGGAGCCAGCATTGGGGGTGGAGCTTTTTTTTTTTCTTTTTTCAGGTGGTGGCAGCGGGCATCGTGATTGACGTTGGATCTACTTCATGGGACATTTTTTTATTTTTCTTCTTTCAACAAAGGACTTGTCAAAGACTGTCTCCTGTCTTTTTCAACACTACACTTTTTTCTGTGAATGGGTAGCGGTACCAAGTTGTACCTTGCCAAATGGGGCTTTCAGATTCTGATAAGCCCCCCACCTGCAGACCCTCACAACAACCGGCCAGGGTTGTGGGAAGAGGCTTTGGGGGGGGGCTATCGAATACTCGGATGTTGTAAGATACCACTTAGTGAATTGTGCCCAGTGAGCCTCTCACCGGGCCCCCTATTGACCCCGGGTCCTCGGGCAATGCCTAAATGGTCAGTCCGCCCCTGGTTACAGCCTCAAGATCATAATTTCTATGTAATTGCCCAAAACAATGGCTATTGCCCCATGCTGTTCTTTTTGCTCCTACTTTAGCTCTTTGATCACTCTTGAGCTACATATACTCCTCCAGTGTATTGGGCAGGAACTTGATACACAATCACAGAGTTTAAAACAAAATTATAACCAGAAGAGCATATTTATTTATTTAAAACAATATAAAAACTATTATAAATGCTCTATCATGCCTTACATGTTTAATCCACTGACTTCATCAGAGAGCTCAAGAATGGAGCTCAAAAGTTATCAAAGAACTAGGGGGAGGTGGAACAGCATGAAGCGATTGCTGTTGCTAAGGGCAATTACCTGGAGAACAAATGTTTTACAGACCTTCAGAAATGAGGGTCTGATGTTTCCAGTGAGTGCTGAAACTAATGGGCACTTACTGTATATGTAATTGAAAGCATGGCTATTTGAGTTATATTCTTGTAATTTAGAAGCCTGCATATGGGTGGATCACCTGTGGCAGGACATCAAAATATATCAGCACAGTGTTGATATCTGTGAACTGAGCAGAGGAAATATATTTTGAGCTTAGATGGACATTCCTGGTGAGGTTTAGTTAGGCTTAGTACAGCCCACTGTGCTGGCCATTTCTTGCTTATTGTTGGCTACAAAATTTAAAAAAATGCCATAAAGGAATTTAATAAAACATACATAAGTAAATAAACTTGAAAACACGTTTGTATTGACCTTTGTAGCTGCAAGAACTATGCTGCAATTCATCCTCAAATTTCACAAAAAAAGTACTGAAGTAGTCAGCTACCTGTTCATCCTCTTGCTCTGTATTTATATTAGAGATTCGGAGTCCTGAAAGTTGCCATGTTACTGCTGGGAGGGGGAAGTAAGATGAGATGAACTGCTATGAGAATAAATTCTGTGCTTCTGCTATACAATTTGAGGATGAATTAATCCAGAGAGTTTGTAGTTTCAGATTAGGGAGGGCTTCCTTTAACCTGTCAGACCAACTGTCAGCTGTCAGATGGAAGCTATTAGGCAGCTATACAGCCGCCAATCACTTCCACGCTCCTTTGGTACTTTCACTCCGCATCGCATGCCCCCTCCATGTATTACATCACTTCCAGGTTCTGCTGCCTCATTAACTTCCACTGAAAATCTTACTAAAGAGAACCAACACACAAAAAAAACCTATTGCATAGGGGATTTTTGGTCCCCAAGTTACACCCAGGCACTTAACACCCCCAAAAAATGTTCAAATATATTTTACGAACATAAACACACGCCTCAGAGACACCTACATAAGAAAACGCCAGTTGTGCTACACATGTTACATATCGTTGTGCATGCTGGAATGAGAGCAAACATTCTATGGCATTTTTCATGGTTAACTCTAAATTGATGACCTGCAGGGGATTTTGAAACATAGCCTATGAAAAATTTAGGATAGCAAAGTTTGTCGCTGTTTCATTGACACAATTTTAACACTTGACATATTTAGTATCTACTTACTTGGTGCAACTTCATCTTTCATATTTTGCCAAAAAATAGAGTAACATTTTTGTGCCATAAAATTAACTTCAATATATTTGTTACTGAAATTTTGCACGTCATAAACCATTGTGCTAATATTGTTTGACATAAAAATTGTACCTGCCACCATTTCATTCTCTAGAGTCTCTGCTTTCAGAAACTATATCATTTTGTTGGAATTTTATGCAATCTTTAGGCCTTAAAATGATTTCTAACATGTGTGCAAAAAGTACAACAATGGCTCTGGCAGTGAAAGGGTTAAAGCTCACCTACTGCTTGATATTAATATGTGAATACATTTTACAATTTTCACAGCTTGGCCACAGACTCACTTTAACGCCCCAAAATAAAGGATCTTGTCAGTGCACTGTGTACATTTTTTTTTCTATGTGATATAGAGGCTGGTATTTCTGTAACTGAAGGGCATGTGTGTTATGTTATACTATATTGCAGAGAGACACAGGCTAAGCTGCTGTGCTGAAAGAAGAGGTGCATTGGAAGGCAGATTGCTACTCCTTTACCACAATAAATTAGGACCCTTAACCAATCACTGCATGCACAATAAGCTAAGAAAAGGTGTACATGCAAGAAAAAAACTTTATGTTAAAAAGAAAAATCCTTATATTATGACATAATGGTTAATAAAGCTAATAAACGTAAAGGGCATTCTTAGAGGCACGTGCTATTAACCACTTGCCTACCGGGCACTTTTGCCCACTTACTGCCCAGACCAATTTTCAGCTTTCAGCGCTGTCGTACTTTGAATGGCAATTGTGCAGTCATGCCCATATGAAATTTATAATAATTAATAATTTTTAATAATTTTTTCACACAAATAGAGCTTTCTTTTGTTGGTATTTAATCGCCACTGCGTTTTTTATTTTTGTGCACTATAAACGAAAAAATAGCAAAACATTTGAAAAAAAAAGGTTTTCTTTGTTTCTATTATAAAATTTTGAAAACAGGTGAATTTTCTAATTCACTATTGTGCGTTGATGAGGCTGCACTGATAGGCAGCACTGATGGGACGGCACTGATGGGCATTGATAGGCTGCACTGATGAGGTGACACTGGTAAGAAATGATGAGGAGGCACTGATGATGCTGCACTGATGGGCACTAATAGGCAGCAATGATGGACACTGATAAGCAGCACTGATAGGCAATGACTGGTGGCACTGATGGGTGGCACTGCTGGGCACTGATTGGTGGCACTGCTGGGCACTGATGGGGCTGCACTGATAATCAGGGCACTGATAATCAGTGCCCTGATTATCAGTGCAGATGTCCTCTGTGACACTTGCCGGTTATTGGCAGTACTTTCCTCATGCTGTGACAGTGTGAGGACAGTGCTGCCGATAACCGGCAACTGTACTTACTTTGTGATCAGCTGTGTCATTGGACATGGTAAAAGGCCACTGTGATTGGTCTTTTACGTGTCATGTGATCAGCTGTGAACGTAAGTCACAGCAATCACAGACGGCGCTATATGACATCCTCCCAGAACTGGACAACCGCAATGTAGCCGTCATTCGGCTATAGCCCGGTTGTCAAGTGGTTAGTCAAGTACTCCAAAACTAAGTGGCTGATTTAAAAGTGAAAGTGCATGTACATCCATTGTGTGTGAATGCGGCAATAAAACAAATGTAAAAAGGGCTGTATCCTGTGCTGTTCAAAAGTAAAATCATTTATTTAACACAGAAAATGCCACATTTGGTCACTAGAGGAAGCTATATATTACAGGACAGTTATGATACTTAGCCCCATCTTGTGGCCAAATATTTTAACTCAATGATTTTACATTTGAAAAGTACAGGATGGAGTCTATTTATATTCGTTTTTTGCCCCACTCACAGAAAACAAATGCAGATGTGCTTTCACTTGGTGAATGACTATGCAAATTCTTATTAAATTAACCCCAAAGTGTTAGTACAGAAAAACACGCCAAGGTCCTTGGACATTCGATAAGCCAGGAACTGGGGCGGACTGACAACTCATGGGGCCCCCGGGCAATAGGGCATCATGGGGCCCCTGTGTCCTTGCCCAAACTCAAAAAAGCCTATGAAAAAGGTACCAGGGGCATCTCATGGGGCCCCTACTGACCCCGGGCCCTCGGGTAGTGCCCGAGTTTCTAAATGGTCAGTCCGCCCCTGGCCAGGAACAATGTTATAATGTTTACATAATTTCATATTTAACTTTCTTGGCTCGGCTTGCTACAGAGCGTGACAGGTGAAATGCTTGTATCTCATTAACGTCATCTGAAATGATTTAAAAGGCATTTTATCATTTCTTTGCCTGCACAAGGTACTATTTTACAAGTAATAATGCCTCCTCTTCTATTGCAGTTTAGCATCCACCAGATAGATGTATACTCAGGGGATATCCAGGCTCGGTGTATAAGTAGATCATAAAGTCTAAATGTATCTATAGTGATTAATGCTGCTTTTATTTATCATTCATGATGAACTAACCACAGCATGGAAACATATTTAAAATAGATACATTTGCTGATATAGCCATTTGCCATGTAAATAATAATCTTACTCTACATGATCATTCTTTAGGTTGTCTCTTTTATCATTTTGATTTCACATATTTTACACCAATAATTTATGAAGGTAGTGGAGTGGTAACCTTGTCTCAGTGTTAGGTTTATTCAAGAAATCACAAAATAAAGGCACGTTCTCACAATAATGAATATTATAACACATATTACCACAACACATGGTAACACACAGAAGACGTATGAAGAGTAGTGCAAACTTACAGTGGTTGAGAAGCCAATTCCTGCAACAGCAAAACTAGTGTAAATCATGAAACATTAGAAGTTGAGCTACCCCTAGTCGGTACTCCAGGGGAACTCATCACTATCTTGTGACCACAGGGCCTCCTCTTTTGTTTGAGCTCAGCATGCTTTGGTGGTTAGTTTCACGATTCATTTATTTAAAATTAAATTTTTTAAATCCAAAAATTGCTGAAGTACACACAATTTCATCTCAGGCTTACACAAATGAGAACCTCATCTGAAGGAAATTTATGTATAGTCCACATGGTCAAGTAATCCTCAAATCCTGGCAGTGATGTTCTTTTCTTTGGTTCAGGATTCCTGGATTTCATCCCTTGCTTCATAATGGGCTCTAATGTAATCCCATCAAAAGTGTGCGAAATAATGGTTCACATCTTTGAGGCTTGAAGCTTGATCACAAAAGTCAATTGATTTTTCCATGTCCAAAAACATTCAGTAGTTGTACCTTTCATTGATATATATGTAATAACTGTAATAAGGAATCCACCCAAAACAGATTTGTATCTGTTACAGGATTATCAGTAATCTGAGTGTGAGGTACAACAAAGATACAGCCTGCTGTATCTATATCAGGAGGAGAGCTCAAAACACATGTTGCCCACTTGCTCATTCCAAGTTTAATTTTTTTTTTTGTTTTGTTTTTTTACACACATACCCACATAGGTTGAACTGGATGGATTGTTGTCTTTTTTCAACCTTACCAACTATGTAACTATGTAAATGGATCACATTATACAGATAATTTCTTTATAGTGGCAGCACAGACCACATAGAAAAGCACATGAATTTGTATTAGAGAATTACCATTACTAACATATAGGATACAAAACAATGAAAGTGAATGTCGGAACAATCGCAAAACTGAACAAAGATAGCATAAACCAAGTGTGACACTAACCTGTATCAAGAAGAGAGTACAAAACACATGTTGCTCACGTGCTCATCCAGAGTTTCATGTAAGCTTGTTGATATTAGTCTCCTGAAGCCACACTGCAAATCATTAGAGCTCCCTCTAGTTGCAGCCTATAATAGCATTACTGGGAGGTTTATTCATTTATTTGCTACATATTGATGGATAGTAAAAGCCCCCCTTACATTAGTGGTTAGTAGGAGAAAGAACACTCTTTACATTGGTATTAAGTGGGAGGAAAAGTGCTCCCATAGTAAAGTGGTCAGTGGGAGGAAGAATCCTGTCTTACACTGGTGGTAAATGGAAGACAAAATGCTTTCTTTGATTGCAAATAATATAGGCTTGTGCGTGATACACCCTAAGTATAATAAAGAAAGGAGGAGATTGCTGCACTCACTGGTCAAGTGTACTCTCACTTAAATTAGATAATAAAACAAAAAATTGTGATGCGCTAACTCCTCAAATGTGAAATTTAAACCTTAAGAACACACAATATCAGTCCACAAAAGTGAAGTTGTAACAGTCCAATCCAACATATATAAAGTCCTAATGTGCTATCATCCATAAATTTCCAAAAACTGTGCTTGAATTGTAACCCCACTCCCTGTCCCCCTTGAAGTTAGACCTACATATTATAATAGGCCAAATTCACTTTTAGAAGGACCGTGTAGCCTCCAAATTTCTAGTCCATTCCTTCCACGTGCTATATCTTCATTGGACCTTTAGCTCCAAAACTGTGCATGAAAAAGCAAAAATATATACCGTAGTGGAACACCTTTTTTAAAAAACGATATATTATACGCACTCACATATGCACTCACATTGTGGGAAAAAAAAATGAAATGTGCTCCAAGATGCAATAATCAAACATTCGCATTTCTCCACTGTGCAAATTAATCCATAGTGTTTCCCATCATCGAATAAGTGTACCATACACTCACCTTCTCCCTTGACCTGTAGATTAGGTCACAAATACTTAGGGGTAATGATCGACTTCTGCTAGTCCACTGCTGGCTTTTAGTGGCTATTTCCTTGACTTTGGCCCTTTAAAAAATCGGACTCCAGGATTCCAAATGGGATGGTGTATGATCAGAAGGGAAAAAGACAGATGATAGAACAACCCCATAAAAGTAAACCGCTTTATTCAAGTAAAATTTTAACTCATAAAGATAACAAGCATGTACATAGCCATCAACCAAAATGGTCCCTCACATAGCCCATACCAGTTTGCGCAATACCGGAAGTGCCGTCACTAAGCTCCACCCTTTCTTTGATTGGTGGTCAGTGGGAGGAAGACTCAGCTAAAGCATTGGTGTCATTGGTTACTTGTCTGAAAGAGAGGAGGAGATGATTTACTGGTCCCAGCATGTTGATGATCTTGGTGCTGGAACTACGAGGCATTGTTTGGTGGGAGATCAATTTAGCCAACAGAATTCTGTAACATAGACACTATCAGGGCCACAGGGCAATGCAATTCATATGGATGGCTGAGCAGGCAAGGAGAGTCACGCAGAGTTCTGCATTACAGAAAAAGCCTGTATGTTTACAGCTATAATAATTTGCAGCTTTCTAAGAACAAGTACCATGCCTGCTTTGCTGATTTAATGCTGAAGACTCTTTAGGTTGGTAGTTGTGCATATGGTTTGCAGATATTACAATTAAAGGTTCATCTGCTCTAGTGTTGTGCACATTAATGGTTTATGTCAAACATCCCAGATATCTTGATTACAGCTATACATTGATTATTATCCCCAAGCCTTCTTGTCTCTAATGAAGTCCCCCTTCCTCTGTATTTTTGAGGCTTATCTGAATTATTAATCAGATTGTATAGTTTGGACGGAGCATGAGAAATGAATGGAACAGACTGAAAGGCAGTGGGCAGACGGTGCCTGTGTATTCTTTTCTTACATATCATCAAGGGAACAGATGGATTTTACACTGTAAGCTGGTGGCACTTCCATGTCCAAATATTCCTGGGGCCTGTAATTAACACTGGCAGCATGCACACTCACAATCACATGGCTTCGTTTCCTGACTTCGGAAACAAATCCCAAGCAGGTTGTACAAGTGGAATTGCATGGTCCCCATTGTCAGTCAATAACTGTCCACTGGCGGGCTACCAGCTGAGATTCAAAGTAGAAGTTCAGGCAAATATTTAATAAACATAACAGAATTCAGTTATGTATTAAAAAAATATTTAATGTAGACATAGCATCATAATATAATGATATATTTTTCATTCAGTTAGCACATGTACCTGAAACCAACTTTATATCAGCCTCCTGCACAAGGTCTCGGAATCAGAGAAGTAAGAACCCTATCAGGGCCCTATTGTTTTATACATCCTGGTACTAAAAATGATTGCAGAAGACAAAAGCAGGGGGATGACCTTATCTGTGCTGCTGCTCTGCTATTGTCCAATCAGGGTCTAGGAAAGGTGACTGAGAAACTTTGGTAGTTATTTTTTATTTTACCATGATTACAGGAGGGGGAGGTGTGCAAAGGGAAGATTATTGCACATAATCATGGAGCTCCATTTCCCTTGAGACTGCTCCTTGACAGCAAAAACATGTCGGCCTAGCCAGTGACGTTATCATATCAGCTATACTTGGATAGTGTAGCGGGGTTTTTGTTTTTTGCTGCTTTGTACTCATCATCTTGCAAGTGTTTGCCGGCACTTTCCTGAAATAAACCTGATTGGTGGTTGTACACTATGCTGGTTCCTTTGGCTTTCTTTGAGGATATATGCATGATCCCGTCATTTATTAATCCCTTTTTGGTTGGTTGGGCTGGCAGAGGACCATATTGGCTTGCAGGAGAGGCTCTTAAAGGCATGCACACATCGAGTCCTTTTTGATCTCCATAACTAGAGGTCTCTATACCTAGAGAATAACAACTGTGGCGGAGGAACTATTGTGAGGAACGCTTTCTGCACACTGTGTCCTGAAGCTTGGATTTGCATTCCCTGCTCATTGGGTCTTAAAGCCTGGATCTACCTTTTTGTATTTCATCTTTTTCAGGCGTTGTGTGACATTCATTTGTTTGCACGTGATCTTATGACTTGAGTATCTTTATTGCTTCACATTTTTTGTAGATATTTATTTAATAGTTATTCACATTAAGTGTTTTATGGTCACTGACGTGTATGTTTTTCATGCGTGCGTGACATATATATAATATTATGGTTTGAGTATTTTTAATTGCTTTACATTTTTTATATATTTATTTAATATTTATTCACAGTCAGTGTATTGTGTTCACTATTCACAGTTATTTATTTACATGACATTTGAAGGAAGCGCACCTGTGTGTATTTAGGTACATTTTAACTGTTGTCTGTGTCCAGTTGTCACAGGATGAAGAGATGAAGGTTAAGCTTCCAGTGTAGATGGAGAATTATACTGACTTCCTTCTGTGTGCTCCCCCCAGTCCTTACCTGAGCCCCCTCCCATCCAGCAATATTCTCGACAGCCTCTGCTGTCTGGGGACTCTCCCTCCACATTGGCAGAGACAGCAGCGGAGCCCATTAACTCCCACTGATGTCAATCAAAGCCAGGGAGCCAATAAGGAGAGCAGAGGGTGAGGCAGAGCCATGGTTCTATGTGTCTTATAGATGCATAGAGCAGCAGCTCGGGGACAAGCACACAATGGTGCCCCCAAGACAAGCAGCTTTCCCTTTCGGGGAGAAGCCAGGAGGGCCAACAGGGGCCCAAAAAAAAGAGAATCAGGGGTGTTCTGTGCAAAATCACTGCAAAGAGCAGGTAAGTATAGACATGTTTGTTATTGAAAAAAAAATTAAGCTTTAGTGTCACTTTTAACATTCACTTCCCATTGTTACAGAGTTACATAGTCTTGTTGAAAAAAGATACAAGTCCATCCAGTTCAACCAATAGGAAAAAAAAACAATTAGAAAATATATATATATAAAAAAGTTATAATCCTATACCCACAATTGATCCTGAGGAAGGGAAAAAAACCCAGCAAAGCATGATCTAATTTGTACCTGCTGGGAAAAAAAGTCCTTCCTGATCCCCCGAGAGGCAATCAGATACTCCCTGGATCAACTTTACCAATAAATGTTAGTATCCAGTTATATTCTGTGTATCTAAGAAAGAATCCAGGCCTTTTTTGAAGCAATCCACTGAGCTGGCCAGAACCAACTCTTGAGGGAGTCTATTCCACATTTTCACAGCTCTCACTGTGAAGAAACCTTTCCGTGTTTGGAGATTAAATTTCTTTTCCTCCAGACGTAAAGAGTGCCCCCTTGTCCTCTGTGATGACCTCAGGCTGAATAGCTCTACACTGAGTTCACTATATGAACCACTGATGTATTTATACATGTTGATCATATCCCCCCTTAATCTCCTCTTCTCCAGAGAGAATAAATTCAGTTCCTCTAATCTTTCTTCATAGCTGAGCTCCTCCATGCCTCTTATCAGTTTGGTTGCCCTTCTCTGTACTTTCTCAAGTTCTCCAATGTTCTTGGTTGATTCAGAGGAAAGCACAAAAAAACCCAATAAAGCATGATACAATTTGCTTCAGCGTGGCCAAAACAAATTCTTTCCGGATCTCAGAGGAGTCAGTCAGATATTGCCCAGATTAACTATCCCTGGTGTTATGGAACAAGAGGTTAAAGTGGAGCTCCACCCAAAAGGGGAAGTTCCGCTTTAAGGTTTGGTGGTCCCCCGCACCCCGTTAAGGATTGGCACCTTTGAGAAGCGGGGGGGGGGGGAGCAGGTACCCTAAGTTGACAGGTACCCGCTCCCACTTATGAGGAATTTGTCCTCCCCCCTCCCTCCCCGTAGTTTTTCTGGGGCACATGACAGGTCCCAGAAGACTACGAGACCATTCACAAAGCGCAGCACTACTAGCGAATGCACAGCACAGCCGCAAGCTGTCACAGCCGGGTGCCCACACTGAAGATGCTGGTGCTTTGAACACAGGGCGGCCAGTGAAACTGGCTGTGGGGGGACACCGTGGGATCGAGGGACAGGTGTGTGTCCAATTTTTAAAAGTCAGCAGCTACAGTTTTACAGTTTAGCTGTTTTTTTTTTTTTTCTTTTCACTGTAACTCCACTGTAAGATAATGCTTTCTCACACAGACAGCAAAACATAAACTGACACAGGTTTTAACATTTCCTCAATTTATACAAATCTTACAAAATAAGTTTGGACTATATTTACAATTTAGAGTTTAATGTGGAATGCCGGACAGATGATCACCCCTAGAAGCAATTTGTCTAGGATGCTGGAGCCCAGGAAAAAGCAGCCTGGCACTAGATATTTATAATTACATGGAGACAAAAAGGAAGACCACTAGAATCCATACCAGACCCATATCCAGGCATGCAGCCTAGCAGGACAAGAAAGGGTGAAACTGGATGGGAAAATTTGTGTGGGGGCTTATCAGAACCTGGAAGCAGTCTTTAAAATAAGTGGCCCTTTCCCATACATAATCGAGTAATGGGTACACAGTGCCCTTTTTACTCCTTCACAAAAGGGTAAAATGGTAAATAGAAAAACCCACACCTTAGAAAAGGTTATTTATTAAAATATATAATGACCCATAATGTAAATCCAATATAAAGCATGTCATACAGTGATGTAGATCCAACGTCAATCACAATGATGATCCTAACAAACTGGGCCATGACAATTGCATGACTGACACTGACACGTTGAAATGGATGGACTGGTGTCTTTATTCAACTTTACCAATTATATAACTACATAACATAACTCTCCTACTGATCCTTCTGTCACAAATGACAGCTCTCCTGCACTGATGGAATGGAAACACAGTTCCAAGTAACCTGGGTGGTGTCTTTGACCAATATGGCCCTGATGATACATATATATTTAATGATGTTACCTAGGTTCCCCAGTGCTTTGCTTACTTTCCAGCAGTGGCTAGGAACTGTCATTCGCAATGAGAGTACCAGCAAAAGAGGAATGTTGTGGCATGGCTATTTGTGTGGTGGGTCAATGGAGTGTCCTTCATTATCACTGATTTTGGAGCCACGTCATGGGACATTTTTTTTTTAATAAGGGATTTTTCTAAGGTGTAGGTGTGTTTTCTTAGCATATTACTTTTTTTAAAAAAGGGCTTCTAGATTCTAGAACCCCCCCCCCTCCCCTCCCCTCCTTGCAAGATCCTTTTTACAATATTCAGGACACATGGTCTGGTATGGTTCAATATCCACTTACTCCAGTAAATAAGGGTCTGGTATAGAGGGGGACCGCAGGCAAAAAACAAAACAAGTCACAAAAACACAGCCTAGGTTCCCCTCCTCAAAATCCATACTGGTCCCTTAACCAAGTAAAGCTGCCTGGCCAGGAAAGGAAGGGACAGCAAGTGTGCACAACCTCTTCCTGATCAATTCCCTGCCATCCATACCAGGCCACATGCCCTCAACACTGGGTGGGGGTCTTGTCAGGGGGTGCCCTAATTAACATAGCAGAATATTTAAATTTGCAGCTTACCTTGTTTAGATGCTCTATTCTGGACCTTCCAGCAAGGAAAAAACCTAGGTAATTATTTGTTTATGAGGGGGCTGGGTAACTGTGTGTGGCATAATTAGCTAGATTTGAAATTTGTCCTAACAAGGGGTTAAAGATGTAGCATACTGGGCTTCTTGCATGTTAATGAGAACAGACTTGGGACAGGCTCACTCTAACATTGTTTAAAAACCTTGCAGTCAGTCATGATACCTCCTCCGGAAAATCTTCTAAAATGCAAGAAATATTTAAAATTGTTTGAGTACAATACAGCATTGAATCTGACTGGTGGCTGAAAAAAAAACACTTAGTACTGCCACTTTTTAGCATGCCTTCTCTTTGTGAGCAGAAGCAAGGGGCCTGCAGTTCAAGCATTACTAATAGGTGATGTAGGATCACTTGATTACTGACAAGAACTGTGATAGACGGTTGCACAACAGTAATAACCCTATGTTTTTTGTATGGACCACAATGTTTGACTTTCAATTTTCACTAGTGCATACCTTTAATTTTCTAGGTGGTGCTTTTTTTTCCTGAAAACCACAAAAATCCATAAATGAATGACTCATTAAACCAGGTTGAAAATGAATGCACAGACTGGGTCCTGTCATTGGAAAGTCTGAGTATTGATTTGCACTAACTACAATCTGTACTGTTCCAGTTCTGGCACGAAGGCTGCGAACAGATGAAGCGTTGGCAGCACACAAGAACTTTGAGGTTGCTAACAATCCCGGGAAAAACACAGATTCAGTAGAGAAGTCCCTGGCCAGTGGTTTGCCTGTATGCATTTGCTGCATGAACAAGGTCCCTTATTATACATTTATCATTCCAAAGACAATAAAGGGAGAACTTCACTAACTATCTGTGTCTAAAATGGGCATATAACAAAACTCCATTATTAGTTTAGAAAAACTGCAACTGTATCTTCAGAAAGAAGTACATTTCATTTCCTTGTCTGTTTGCATAGCAAAAAAGCTGAAAACAGAACATCACTTTAAAAACAGCAAAACACATGCACATGTGTTTGGATGTTAAAAAACTATGATAAATTTAGATGATGCATTGAATCTCTGGAACATAGCATGTGCATGAAAAAAATCTGGGTAGCTATCCAGAGAACATATATCTATCTGTACTGAGATGCCATATCATGCACCACAATCTATATAGTTCCATGGCTTATATTCCAGTGGTAAAATACCATTTTGCAATCTTGTGTGTATATACAGTAGCTCCCTGCTCTCCCAGTTCAGACCTGGCTTGCAGTTGCTATTGCTTGTTCTTCTTGTGGTTGACATGGCTTGTTTAGAAGCCAAGTGTGTGTAAAAGCAGCCAGACACACAGCAGCATGGGCAATCTCACAACTCAATAACCAGGCAAGGAATGTCTTTTTAAGAAGTAATACTCGTTGAACTTGGTTGGGGTACAGTGTGAGCTTTAGGATATTCCAAATTTAGTGCACAACATAGCAAGGGATGCTCTCTGCCTTGACTATACTCTTCAGGATAATTCCTCTGTTGACTGACAATAGGAGAACCAACAACTCAGGGACTGCAAGCACAGGAACCGTCCCATTCAGCAACACTGGAGCAGACACTCAAAGGGTTAAAGCAGCACCAGTCACTAGGATCCCACACTCTATATACCAGCCTTTCTCAACCAGGGTGCCTTGAGGCTTCTTCAGGGGTGCCTTGGCAAAATGTCTAAAAACTGCCCAAAACTTGTATACAAACCAGTGGGTGGAACATGCCTGCCTTTTAGGTAAACAAAGCCACAGGTTTTCATTGTGCAACATTATGACCTTCTAGCAGCCGGAGTCCTGACAACCAATGTCATCATCAGTTGATAAGGAGGATGTCAGCTGCCTGCACAGCATCCTAGTTTGACCCTCCCCTGCCCCTCTCCATCAGTGCTGGGGTCACATCAGCTCAGTGATAGAGAAAAACTGAGGGAGAGGAGAAACGCTGGAATACTACTTAGTACCAGTGTGCAAAAGTGTATTTGCTTTTGAAGAATAAATCACCTCTAATGTTGGGTGTCCTACATGTGTGGATGTTGCTGTGTTATATAAAACTAGAATAGTTTTTCACATTTTACATTGCGGTGCCTCAAGACAGTCTATAATTTTAAAGGGTGCCTGCTATACTGCTATATACTATAGACTATATACTATACTAACAATGTCCCCTTACACTAGTTACCTCTGTCCACTACTCTTGTGAGCACCTAGACCAGATCTTCAGTGAACCCTCTTTTAATTGGCTCCAGCTCCTCTCAGAAAGTAGACCCCCCAGGTCCCACTGAGCTGGGATCTTAATGAACTCCTGCAGACTTCAGGTACTTTAGCGATGCCTGCACTGTGATAGTACATAGGAATCCTTGTAATGCTGCAGATCCTGTCACCTCTGAAATTCAGATCTGTGCGGCTCAAAGCGGAGAAAGGTCCCTAGGCTGTGTCATGTGGCAGGGCTGAGGGATGCCCAGAGCTCCACCTCACTGTATACAGGGTACTGTTCAGTATCTGAAGTCTCAGTGGTCTGCATGGGAGAGGTATGTACTGAGGAGGTATATTTCATGCAGACAGAGATCTGTGCTTTTAGTAGTGGGGGGGTTGTGCTGGAGTAAGATTTATACCTTTTAACAAGGAAGAGTAAAAAAGAGGGGAAGAAGGAAAAAGATTTGTGCTGTGTAGATTTGTGTTTGTGAGGGGTCCTTGCTAGCCCTGACACATGCTGGGGGTTATTATTGTTGCCACTGACACCAGCAATACTCCCACAATCTATTCAGTGTACGCCCAGTGCCTGGCCCATACCAAAGCAAAGAAAGGGGGAAAGGTGGCATACTACAAGCTGTACACTGGGAATCAACACCCACCTTATTGATCACAACATTTTTGCCCACCTCCACAAGCATGCAACCACATTTTCCTTTTTAATCTCCTCAGGATAAAATGTATCTATGCCCCTGCCTAATTGTTCACCTCACTGTCTGTTTCTTCTCAGGGTCTACCTAGTCTTTAGGCACTTTCTTCTTACTTCCTGAATCAAATTACACCTTCCCCATGTAGCAATACTCACGTAGGAGCTGCAGGCATATTCTGAAATATATTGAGTATGGCCAAAATTGTAGCATTTCAAATATATGGCAATATATTTGGAAATAATATTTTTGAAATATATTTCAAATATATTTTTCTTCCATATGGGTACAGTCCGTAGTAAAAAGTAGTGGTAGTAGTAGTAATAATGATAGTAGTAGTAGCAGTAACATTTTTAGAGCCCCAGAGCAGTGCCCCTTTAAAAGTAGGCCAGGTAGACAAAGTTCTTCGATACACCAGCCGGTATCCCTTTTGCTAGACCCGCAGCTGACTTCCTAGCATCAGAGGGGGCTAAACAGCACACAGTCTCTAAGATCCTTTAGGGTTTTCTGTACTCACAAAGCCCAAAAGCAGCTGGATGCCTTCCTCCATGATACCAGACCAGATCTTCAGTAGACAGCCCTTCAGTCAGCATAGCAGAAACCAGTTCTCAGCATTCAGGCCCTCAGGTTGCCCACCTGCGGCCACATGGCAGTAGTTCACAAGTGAAGATGTATGCCTAGGTTAGTTCCCCCTGGATCTAGATCAATAGTGCTCCAAAGCTCACAGTGTCTTACTGGCACTTTAAAAAGCATGAGAGCATAAGGTGAAGAGCTGGCAACTTGTTCTCCCAATAAAAGTACTTTATTGATAATGGGTACAGTGTGCAAGTTACAGCAGCTTAGGTGTTTCGGTAAAAAAACATATTCATAGCCATCATGCGACATGGCAGTAGTTACCTGGGAGTGCAACATGTCCTCTCCCAGGCGGGATCAGTCCGTGACAGGAAAGAACCCAGAACCTCATGTGCTCATTGAATATATACAGTTACCCAGCATGCCTTAGAGCCCATCTCTATGGGATAGGCTAAGGCTGTATAAATATTCATGCTGCCATCTGCATAACTCACACCTATCATATAGAAACTACTAAAGTTTCCTGGATACAGAGGAAGCTATAGACAAACTAGCATTACCTGATCACACAGAGCAGACCTAACTAAATGATCACAGCTCACCAAGTACAGTGAGCTAACTATGCTTTTTCCTAACAAATATTTACAGCCACTTTAAATACAGAGTGACGGCTAGATTTACCTATCAAAAGCACAACTAATTCTATCTATCTAACCCTAGCACCTACTTGGGAGGGTGCTACACCCGTAAACCCTCACCACCCATTCCTAAACCTTAATCTACCTTTAAGCCCACTACAGTCAGGTCCATAAATATTGGGACATCAACACAATTCTAACATTTTTGGCTCTATACACCACCACAATGGATTTGAAATGAAACGAACAAGATGTGCTTTAACTGCAAACTATCAGCTTTAATTTGAGGGTATTTACATCCAAATCAGGTGAACGGTGTAGGAATTACAACAGTTTGCATATGTGCCTCCCACTTATTAAGGGACCAAAAGTAATGGGACAGAATAATAATCATAAATCAAACTTTCACTTTTTAATACTTGGTTGCAAATCCTTTGCAGTCAATTACAGCCTGAAGTCTGGAACGCATAGACATCACTAGACGCTGGGTTTCATCCCTGGTGATGCTCTGCCAGGCCTCTACTGCAACTGTCTACAGTTCCTGCTTGTTCTTGGGGCATTTTCTCTTCAGTTTTGTCTTCAGCAAGTGAAATGCATGCTCAATCAGATTCAGGTCAGGTGATTGACTTGGCCATTGCATAACATTCCACTTCTTTCCCTTAAAAAACTCTTTGGTTGCTTTTGCAGTCTGCTTTGGGTCATTGTCCACCTGCACTGTGAAGCGGCGTCCAATGAGTTCTGAAGCATTTGGCTGAATATGAGCAGATATTGCCCGAAACACTTCAGAATTCATCCTGCTGCTTTTGTCAGCAGTCACATCATCAGTAAATACAAGAGAACCAGTTCCATTGGCAGCCATACATGCCCACACCATGACACTACCACCACCATGCTTCACTGGTGAGGTGGTATGCTTAGGATCATGAGCAGTTCCTTTCCTTCTCCATACTCTTCTCTTCCCATCACTCTGGTACAAGTTGATCTTGGTCTCATCTGTCCATAGGATGTTGTTCCAGAACTGTGAAGGCTTTTTTAGATGTCGTTTGGCAAACTCTAATCTGGCCTTCCTGTTTTTGAGGCTCACCAATGGTTTACATCTTGTGGTGAATCTTCTGTATTCACTCTGGTGAAGTCTTCTCTTGATTGTTGACTTTGACACACATACACCTACCTCCTGGAGAGTGTTCTTGATCTGGCCAACTGTTGTGAAGGGTGTTTTCTTCACCAGGGAAACAATTTTTCGGTCATCCACCACAGTTGTTTTCCATGGTCTTCCGGGTCTTTTGGTGTTGCTGAGCTCACCGGTGCGTTCCTTCTTTTTAAGAATGTTCCAAACAGTTTCTTTGGCCACGCCTAATGTTTTTGCTATCTCTCTGATGGGTTTGTTTTGTTTTTTCAGCCTAATGATGGCTTCACAGATAGTGACAGCTCTATGGATCTCATCTTGAGAATTGACAACAACAGATTCCAAATGCAAATAGCACACTTGAAATTAACTCTGGACTTTTTATCTGCTCATTGTAATTGGGATAATGAGGGAATAACACACCCCTGGCTATGGAACAGCTGAGAAGCCAATTGTTCCATTACTTTTGGTCCCTTAGCAAGTGGGAGGCACATATGCAAACTGTTGTAATTCCTACACCGGTCACCTGATTTCGATGTAAATACCCTTTCAATTAAAGCTGACAGTCTGCAGTTAAAGCACATCTTGTTCGTTTCATTTCAAATCCATTGTGGTGGTGTATAGAGCCAAAAATGTTAAATTGTGTCCGTGTCCCAATATTTATGGACCTGACTGTATGTATTGTACCCTCTCCTAGCACTCAGGGTAGCCCTTTATGTTTTCTCAGTTATCAAAAGGTTTTGTGCTCATACTAGCCTTCTGGTAATGAAGAAGTACTAGTGTCAAACTATGTAATAGAGTTGGCATTTTCTGGATAAATTGTTTTATTTTTTAGGTCTTAGCATTAGTTTTCTGGCTTGTTGTCTGTCAAGTTCACAGAGTCTGCAGTTTTGATCACCAGGAAGGAAAAATAATAGTCCTGGCTTGACTGTTGCCAATGTTGAGCATGGTCACCAGAAGCCTCTTCTTTAAAATAACAAGATCTCAGTGAACGTGTGAGACATTTTCAAAGTGTAACGGAAAATCTTTTTCTTTTTGTTTTGGATAGAGTGGAGAGGGATTAGAACACCTGTCAATTTTTATTTCCGTCTGTGTCCTCATTAAGAAGATTCACCCTCTCCATATATCCTGTTTACTGCTATTCTCAAAAGTGAAAGTGAAAGAAAATTCCATGTTTTGGGTTGACACCAGAACAGTAATACAGGGGAAATCTTCCAATGGGGACACTTGTTCTTTGGACCTTGGTGACACCCCAGGATTCCCTCACTTTGGAAGGATTTCCTCCCACTTCCTGTTTTGGCTATAGGACAGAAGGTGAAGAAAAATATCCCCAATGCAACACAGATGGCAAAAAAAGGAAAAACTGAAAGCAATAATAACTCTCTCTATCAAATATGAAAAAAAGGTTTTTCTGTAGGTTTTTACTTACAGTCTAGTGATTTCATCATGCCTATAGCATACCTCCCAACTTTCTGAGATGGGAATGAGGGACACCTATAAGCAAAAGTATGTATTCACAGGACACACACCCTACCACACCCCCTTACAAGGAAAATTAATACACAAATAATGATTGGTGAAACCCTCAAGTGCTTTTTTACCATTACTATTCATTTCTTGTTCAAACAATTTTTATTAATAGTAAACCAGAGTAACATAAACTGGGAGACATTACCATTATACATTGGACATTGTAGTGATAGTAAAACAGAAGAAGTGAAGATCACGGTACAAATGTCTATATATTTCCGACAAAAACAGGTAGTTAAGAATTTATGACAAATAACGTTATATCTTTGGTCAATCAGGGTAATGGCTCACAAGGGCATTAAAGAGAGAGGGAAATTTAGAGGGGGGACAAACAGGGGAGGGGGGGCAGGGGAGAAGGAATAGCAACAATGACTCCATGAACTTTATCGAGTGTACGACATCCCCTATGAGCTACGTATGAAGGGCTATTAACAATACCCATGGGGCATAGCACACAAATCAAGGGAGGAGGAGTGATTCGTCAAAGTTAGGTGGAAGGAAGCGCTCTAACCAAGGAGTCCATATGCACAAGAATTTAGGGATCGTGTCAAGAATTGTGGCTTCCACCTTTGCATGTATCATGGCTTGTGTTAATTTGGTTTTGACAGCCGCAACACTTAGAGTGGGGGATTTCCAAGATTTCGCTATAACCTGCTTAGCCGCCGTCGTGACTAGCATAAGGAGCTTGAATTGCGAATTGGAGATGCCATGGGGGCGTTGATTGAGTAGGGCTGTTGTTGGATCAGGTCGTAGAGTGATAGTACTGAGTGTGGATAGTAGGGTGAAAATTTTAGCCCAAAAGATCTGGGCTACTGGGCAGTCCCACCAAATGTGGTAATGTGTTCCTGGGTCCACACAGCCTCTGAAACAGTTGGGTGAATAGCTAGGGGTAAATTTTGCAATTCTAAGTACCAGCAAGTTAAGACTTTATAGTTCGTTTCTAATGCTATGATGTTCTGCAAAGATGATTTTGTATTGGTCCAAATGTGGTCGCAATCTGATGAGTCGAGTCCCTTACCTAAATCCTTTTCCCACCTATGGGTGTGGGGAGGGGGGGGCGCAGTAACCGAAGTAGTGAAGAGTGAGTATAGGCATGAAATAAGACCACGTCTGTGGGGGTCTTTACAACACGCCCATTCAAAGAAAGACATGGCATCTGGTTGATTGGTTACTGTTGCGTAAGGGGCGTAGAAATGTTGTAGTTGTAAGTATCTGAATATCTCAGAAGCTGGAAGACTATGCGTTTCCCGCAGCGAGGCAAAGGATTTAAACTTATTTCTCTGTAGGAAATGATGTGTACGGAGAAGGTTAGCAGAGGTCCAGGCTTTGAATAATAGGGGTGTCTGCCAGGCCGGGGGAAAAGCTGGGTTTTGGAGAAACGAGAGCATGGGATTATGTGGCGATTGGAGGAGATAACGGCTTTCAGTTTGTCCCATAAGGATAAGAAGTGGGAGGTGATGGGGTTGGTTATAGAACGGCGGTCTATTGGCCTCAACCAGAGCAAGTTAGCTGTAGATAGGGGGTCGCACTCTATCGATTTGAGGGCAACCCATTGAGGGATTTCAGAGGTTGCATGATACTTAGGTAACTGAGCTAAATGTGCTGCTTGATAGTACTTGCTAATATCAGGTAGGCCTAGACCTCCATTAAGCTTTGGGCGACATAGGGTGGAGCGAGGTATATGAAGGCGAGTATTGCCCCATACGTAGGAAAAGATGCAACGCTGCAATGTGCGGAGGTAGTGAGGGGGGACTGGGAGGACTCTAAATAGGTATAGGATTTTTGGGAGAATTGACATCTTAATAACTGTTATTCTGCCTAGCCATGCGAGGGGAAGGGAAGACCATTTAGTCAGAAGAGCAGAAAGATGGTTTAGCATCGGAAGGTAATTAGCTGTGTAAAGGTCTGATAACTTAGGTGTCAGCTTGATTCCTAAGAAGGGAATATGACGCTGTGACCAAGGGAATGGTAAGATCTGCTTCAGATGTGCCAGCTCTGTAGGGGGGGAGAGATGTTAAGAGCAGTTGATTTATTGGGGTTTATTATTAAACCAGAGAGCAAGCCAAACGCCTCGAGAAGCCGGAGTAGGGAAGGAGAGGAAGTCAGTGGGGATGTGAGGAAGAGCAAGATGTCAAATTAGATACAGTCCCTTGAAATCAGGGAGAGTTGGGAGCTATGCTGTAGTAAGACATACACTACTTGTGAGGGATTTCCTTGTGACAATAGAACAAGAAATGAGATAAACTGTTGTCCCAGGGACAGCAAGTTACATACAGTAATATTAACCTGACAACCACAACCATTACCTATTTTCCAAAGAAATAAGGGTTTTCTTGCAATATAAGTCCTATTTGGATTGAATGATAAGTACTTCCAGTCCCAACAAAAAATAAAGGGAAATTTCTCCCCTAGAGCAAAAGACCACAGTAGAAACCTAACATGAATTTAAAAAACTGTGCATTCTGATTAAGGTTTTTCCTCTACATAGAAAGGTCGGGGGATAAGTACGAAAGGCAAGGCCTGGTCATGACAGGCCCCTTTAGTAAAATCTTGCACATGGGCTTTCCCTTTACCAATATTTATCCAGTAAGCCCTACATAGAATGCACAGGGAATTGTTTGCTAACATCATTACATTACCAGGACAAAAGGAATAAAGATTCTTTCCTCTAAACTAGAAATACAGAATCTACAGAGTACGCCAAAACAGACAATGTAATAATGCCTTTGGTAGAAGCTTATTTTTTGGCTCAGGGTTGACAAACAATTTAATCTTTGGTGTCCATCAGCTATAGAATAGCTGTGCCCTTAAAGTAGGATTGATTGTCCATCTGTAAAAGCTATGCTTGCTCTGTACACTGAATGTGGGTTACTATTTTTGTCCAGATCACTGTATTCTTCATCTGACCCCCGTGACTGCTGCAGCAAGACATTTCTCTGCTGTTGCTGCATTATTAAACACCTCTTCTCCCCTACAGGGTCAGGGGAAAGATCTTTAGAGCTGCTCTCCATCTCCATGATCACTCTTTTCTGTTTTCCTGCAGCAAAAGTGGACTGAACTAGCAAACAGCTTCAGATGAAAGGAAAGCTTACATTCTGTAGTTCGCTTTTAAAACTTCTAAAATTATCTCGTGAGTGAAAATAAATTTGTTAAAGCACTTCATAAATAATTGCCTTTTAAATAAAATGCTTATTCTTTACTTTTTTTCATTCTTTGTTGCATCTCGATGCTGCTAATCCCCTGCAGCATTGTTGTAGACATTTTCTTTATATAAAGTCAGGTCCATAAATATTGGGACATCGACACAGTTCTAACATTTTTGGCTCTATACACCACCACAATGGATTTGAAATGAACAAGATGTGCTTTAACTGCAGACTGTCAGCTTTAATTTGAGGGTATTTACATCCAAATCAGGTGAAAGGTGTAGGAATTACAAGAGTTTGCATATGTGCCTCCCACTTGTTAAGGGACCAAAAGTAATGGGACAATTGGCTTCTCAGCTGTTCCATGGCCAGGTGTGTGTTATTCCCTCATTATCCCAATTACAATGAGCAGATAAAAAGTCCAGAGTTCATTTCAAGTGTGCTATTTGCATTTGGAATGTGTTGTCAACTCTCAAGATGAGATCCAAAGAGCTGTCACTATCAGTGAAGCAGGCCATCATTAGGCTGAAAAAAACAAAACAAACCCATCAGAGAGATAGCAAAAACATTAGGCGTGGCCAAAACAACTGTTCGGAACATTCTTAAAAAGAAGGAACGCATTGGTGAGCTCAGCAACACCAGAAGACCAGGAAGACCACGGAAAACTGTGGTAGATGACCAAAGAATTATTTCCCTGGTGAAGAAAACACCCTTCACAAACGTTGGCCAGATCAAGAACACCCTCCAGGAGGTAGGTGTATGTGTGTCAAAGTCAACAATCAAAAGAAGACTTCACCACGATGAATACAGAGGGTTCACCACAAGATGTAAACCATTGGTGAGCCTCAAAAACAGGAAGGCCAGATTAGAGTTTGCCAAACGACATCTAAAAAAGCCTTCACAGTTCTGGAACAACATCCTATGGACAGATGAGACCAAGATCAACTTGTACCTGAGTGATGGGAAGAGAAGAGTATGGAGAAGGAAAGGAACTGCTCATGATCCTAAGCATACCACCTCATCAGTGAAGCATGGTGGTGGTAGTGTCATGGCATGGGCATGTATGGCTGCCAATGGAACTGGTTCTCTTGTATTTATGATGATGTGACTGCTGACAAAAGCAGCAGGATGAATTCTGAAGTGTTTCGGGTAATATTATCTACTCATATTCAGCCAAATGCTTCAGAACTCATTGGACGCCGCTTCACAGTGCAGATGGACAATGACCCAAAGCATACTGCAAAAGCAAAGAGTTTTTTAAGGGAAAGAAGTGGAATGTTATGCAATGGCCAAGTCAATCACCTGACCTGACTCCGATTGAGCATGCATTTCACTTGCTGAAGACATAACTGAAGGGAAAATGCCCCAAGAACAAGCAGGAACTGAAGACAGTTGCAGTAGAGGCCTGGCAGAGTATCACCAGGGATGAAACCCAGCGCCTGGTGATGTCTATGCGTTCCAGACTTCAGGCTGTAATTGACTGCAAAGAATTTGCAACCAAGTATTAAAAAGTGAAAGTTTGACTTATGATTATTATTCTGTCCCATTACTTTTGGTCCCTTAACAAGTGGGAGGCACATATGCAAACTGTTGTAATTCCTACACCGTTCACCTGATTTGGATGTAAATACCCTCAAATTAAAGCTGACAGTCTGCAGTTAAAGCACATCTTGTTCGTTTCATTTCAAATCCATTGTGGTGGTATATAGAGCCAAAACTGTTAGAATTGAGTTGATGTCCCAATATTTATGGACCTGACTGTATGCTGGCATTGGCTGTATGGCATTTTCAAGACAGGTTTCTTGATCCTGTGAAATAAGTAGAAACAGTCACCTGTAATCTCCATTGGAAGCATGTGTGGCAAGCTGACAAGGCAAGAGAGTAACTGGGAGATGGGGTTGTCACCCTATTAGTAGACCCTATTGTCACCCTACAGGAAGTACCCGAACAAGGACCTTCATGGCCAGATCAACAGGTATTATTTTAATCAAAGCTGTATTTTTAAAAATATTAATTATTATTTGTGATGTTACATTAACATGTTAATGCTAATATGATAACAATGATCATGCTGATAGGAGTAGGGAGCCGAGTAAAGGAGATATGAATTTATCAATCTGCTTCTATTCACTATCCAGTCACAGGCTGGGGGCAAAGACAACACCTTCAGATGGACTGTCTTGTATGGCACAGCTGTGTAAATCTCAGAAATGAATTGTAGTGCCCTCCTGTAGTTAAGCTGCTAGGTAAATTTAGCTTTTTTTTGGCTCCACTGTAGTGAGTGAAGCAGTAGTTGTTTGCATTGGTTTGTTCAGGGTTACATGATTTGAGAGTTTGATTACTCCCACCTGCCTCTGAAAGAAGTTCCCAGAGCATAGGACTGGGAGATGGAAACGGTCAGTTGAATATTTATCATGCAATAACCAATCCCTGGAAGGAGGCATCAAGAAAGTGGCTGGGAAGGTAATAAATGTGCACAGATTGTTCTTTTCTCCCTCAAGAGAAGGTTCCAGATTCTCTTGAGGCTGCTGTCCCTGGAGGCAGCTCCACTACAGACAAGAAGCTGCACTCTGGGCCTCAGAATCTGCAGGGGGTGAGGGCCTGGGGAAGATTGCCTGATGATCACATTTGCTGGAGGTTACTGCACTGAAGTCTCGAGTCTGGGGAAGGTTCTTGTTATCTCCCTTACTAAGGTTCTACCTGTGGATGCTGGGTGGAAGACAGCTCCTGAAACACTGTGAGTAAAGACCTTGATGGGCACTGTTATTTGTGCAAAGTGCCAGGGGGAACTAGGTACCAGAGGTTGCTATATTGTCTGCTGTAATAGGGCATTGATATACTTTCCATTCCCTGCTACCTCCAGAAAAGCTGCTATTTGAAGATTAGAGAGAAGTTTGTCCTCCTAGTTTGTCCTCCTATTTTTGCTACTGATATGTTGAGACCACAGATACCTCTCCTTTTAAAGTTCTTCAGCAATAAATACTAAAAAGCCATCCCCTAGGCCAGTGATGGCAAACCTTTTGGAGACCAAGTGTCCAGATTGTAAACCAAACCCAGGGGGCAAAGTTCCACTGACCACAAGCACAAGGGGGCAAAGTTCCACTGACCACCAGCACAAGGGTGAAAGTTCCACTGACCACCAGCACAAGGGGGCAAAGTTCCACTGACCACCAGCAAAAGCTAAAATCCTGTGTTAATAAAAATAAATGTATTAAAACTCACAGCCAGTCCAATACAGTATATATATCCTTGGCAGCACACTGAATGGCCATGCAAAAGCTCGGACGAGTTGCGGCGAATGAGTCACGGCTTGTGACGTCATCACTTGGCGCTGCTGCTCCTTTCCGAGTATGCGCATTGATCCCTATGTGCGCTGTTATCCAATGCTTAAATGCTGGGGTGATGCTGGGGTGAAATGGCTTGCTTGCTGACAGAGAGGGCTCTGCGTGCAATAGGTTCGCCACCACTGCCATAAACTAAGCCTGAATTGTCGGTGTGTGTGGGTCTCTGACTGATTGGTAGTCTCTGTACTATTGTGGGAGACCTGAGTACATTCTCAAAAACTGCCTTCAGTTACATATCAGTCACATAAGTCTTGCAACGGGAAAAGGAGCAGTAAAGCACCTCAATCATCTAGAACTGAAAACAAGTAGCAAAGCCTGGGCACAATTGTTATGAGTACCGTATTTTTTGCTCCTTAAGACGCACCTGGCCATAAGACGCACCCAGGGGCGGACTGACAACTCATGAGGCCCCCGGGCAATAGGGGATCATGGGGCCCCTGTGTCCTCACCCACACTCAAACCACACCCAATAAAGCCTATGAAAGGTACCAGGGGCATCTCATGGGGCCCCCTACTGACCCCAGGCCCTCGGGCAGTGCCCAAGTTCGCAAATGGTCAGTCCGCCCCTGGACGCACCTAGTTTTTAGAGAAGGAAAACAAGAAAAAAAATATTCCGAACCAATGGACTGCAGACATAGTACAGGAAATAACCAGAGACTGCGGATGTACTACAGGAGATGGCTAGAGACTGCAGACATACTACAGCAGATGACCAGAGACTGCAGATGTACTACAGGAGATGGCCAGAGACTGCGGACATAGTACAGGAGATGATGACCAGAGACTTCAGACCTTTGGGGAGCGGGTACTCGAATTTGACAGGTTGTGATTTTATTAAGAGGTAAATAACTTGGATAGGGTTGAGGGGTGTAGGGGATGCACAAGGAAACTGCAAACTTGAGGACAACTATGTACAAAAAATGTGAACCAAAAATAGTCTCTCCTTTAGGAGCATCTCTTGTGTACTTCCTCAGACCCTAGATGAATCCTCTTCTTCACCAAGCTGTCTGAGGGTATTCCCTGGGCAAGGGGACCCAGAAGATGTCAACTTGAAACAGTCCCAGATGAGGAGCTAGTTGGGTTCTCCCCCTGACTGCCCTCTCCCCTTATCCAGCCCAGGGTGTGTAGGATTACTCACTCTGTCTCTCCTGCAAGCTTAGTGGGTTGGTGGCTGCCTTCAGGCCTTATGCTGGGCTGACTCTTTCCCTGCTCCACAGACTGTCCTCTCTCAGGAAATGTTGAGGCAGAAAGCACCCTGCTAGTAGGTAGGCCCCTCCCCTGGGCCCCCTCCCTGGTTCCACACGCCAGCCTTCATTCCATCTTCCACCCAACACTGACTCCCCTGCTGATCATGCTCAATCATATTTATGGGCTGTCCTGGCCCCATGTCAAGTCTCCTGCTTGGGGATTGGCCAGGGTCCCTCAATTATGCAGGCCAGCTCCTTCTCACCCCTACCCACTGACTTCTAGGAACTTCTCTGGCTTCTAGAGCAGGGGGAAGATCAGAGAATTGACCTGCAGAGTCCTCAGTCCTGACCTAAAGTAACCTGGCTGACTCACACCTAGGCTTCTAACAAGTCACATAGTTACATAGTTAGTCTGGCTGAAAAAAGACAAAAGTCTATCCAGTTCAACCATTAACCACATGCTGCCCAGCCACTGTAGAAATACGGCGGCAGGGTGGCACGGCTGGGCAAAATCACGTTTTAAAACGTGTGTTTTTAAAACAGATAGGGGTTCACGTGAGGCGCGCCGCCGCCCTATCTGTCCCGCCGATCACAGCCGCGGATGTCAGTCGCCGGGTCACAGCCGGTCATTACCGGCTATGTCCCGGCGATCGGCGGCAATCGCTGACAGAGAGCACAGCTGCAGTAGCTGTGCTTTCTGTCAGTTCCCTGACAGCTCCCGGACATGCTGATCAGGACAGAAGAGTTTCTCTCTCCCGATCAGCGGTGTTCCCTGCAGTACACACCCCCGCCCCCTAGTAAAACACTCCCCTCACACAGTTAACCCTTTCCCTGAATAATAAACTTAACCCCTTCCTCCCCAGTTCCATTAGTACAGTGTCAGTGTTTTTTTTTTTGCACTGATCATTGTATTGGTGTCACTGGGGATGTCAGTGACCCCAAGTCAGTACCCCCCAATGTCAGAATGTCCGCCGCAGTCCCACAGTCCCGCCATAAGTCGCCGATCGCCGCTATAAGTCACTGATTGCCGCCATAAGTCACTGATCGCCGCCATTATTAGTATAAAAAAAAATAAAAATCCCAGTATCTTTCCCGCCATTTGTAAACGCTATAACTTTCACGTAAACCAATTAATTTACACGTATTGGGTTTTTTTTTAGCAAAGACATGTCGAAGAATGCATTTTGGCAGAAATTTATGACTAAATTTGATTTTTACATTTTTTTTTGCTGGACATGTTTTATAGCAAAAAGCCCAAAATATTGTTTTTTTTCCTCAAAATTGTCAGTCTTTTTTTTTATAGCGCAAAAAATAAAAACCGCACAGGCGATCAAATACCACCAAAAGAAAGCTCAATTTGTGGGAAAAAAAGGATGTAAATTTCATTTATGTACCGTTTTGCATGACCGCGCAATTGTCCGTTAAACTAGCCCAGCGCTGTATAGCAAAAAAAATGGCGTAAATTGCAGTATCTATACCATAGTTTGTAGACGCTATAACTTTCACACAAAACAATCAATATACACTTATTGGGATTTTTTTACCAAAAACGTAGCAGAATACATTTTGGCCTAAATTTATAACTAACTTTGAGTTTACTATATATTTTTTATAGCTGAAAGTAAAAAATATAATTCTCCTTTTTTTGTTTATAGCGTGAAAAATAAACAGCGCACAGGTGATCAAATACCACCAAAAGAAAGCTCTATTTGTGTGAAAAAAAGGACGTAAATTTCGTTTGGGTACAGCATTGCATGACCATGAATTATCAGTTGAATTAGTGCAGCGCCGAGTAGCAAAAAGAGGCCTGGTCATTAAGGGGGGTAAATCCTCTGGAGGTCAAGTGGTTAAAAAAAAAAGTTATAGTCCTATACCCACAGTTGACCCAGAGGAAGGCAAAAAAACAAAAAAAAACCCCATCAAAGCATGATACAATTTACTCCTGCTGGGAAAAAAATTCCTTCCTGATCCCCCGAGAGGCAATTGGATATTCCCTGGATCAACTTTATCCATAAATGTTAGTATCCAGTTATATTGTGTGTAACTAGGAAATAATCCAGGCCTTTTTTAACCCCTTTACGCCGGCTGCACACAAATGTGTGGCCTCCTGGTGTCTGGGCCTTGACGCTGAGCGGCCACACATTTGCGTTCAGGTAAGAAAAAATATGTGCTGAGAGAGCATCAGCACACGTCTGGTACTCATGGAAAGGTCCTGGTCTTCTCTTTCGATTGGGACCTTTCCCGATCATGTGACCGCCGTGACGACGCGGTCACATGATCCCTAAACCCCGCCCCACCCGTCCAGCTTCCCGGCTTCTGAAAGTCTTAAAGGGCCAGCGGGAAGAGGTTAAAGCAATCCACTGAGCTGGCCAGAACCAAGTCTTGAGGAAGTCTATTCCACATTCTCACAGCTCTTACTGTGAAGAAACCTTTCCGTGTTTGGAGATTAAATTTATTTTCCTCCAGACGTAAAGAGTGCCCCCTTGTCCTCTGTGATGACCTCAGGGTGAATAGCTCTACACCAAGTTCACTATATGAACCACTGATGTATTTATACATGTTGATCATATCCCCCCTTAATCTCCTCTTCTCAAGAAAGAATAAATTTAGTTCCTTTAATCTTTCCTTGTAGCTGAGCTCCTCCATGCCTCTTATCAGTTTGGTTGTCCTTCTCTGTACTTTCTCCAGTTCCCCAATGTTCTTTTTGTGAATTGGTGCCCAAAACTGAATTGCATATTCCAGATGAGGTCTTACTAATGATTTGTACTGGGGGAAATGAGATATCTCTCTCTGGAGTCTATACCTCTTAATACAAGAGAGGATTTTGCTCGCTTTAGAAACCGCAGCTTGGCATTGCATGCCATTATTAAGCTTGTGATCTACCAGAACTCCCAGAGTCTCTATCTAAAAAAAACCTAACTAACCTCCCTAGCTGAACCTGAAGGGCGAAACATTACAGGGAATGTTCCTATATTTTTCTGTGCCTAAAGCAGAACTAAAGGGAGACCATTACTGTGCAAATATTCAATCACACATTTTTCTTAGATCCCCAGATCACCATTGTTAATGAACACCTAAAATTACATTCTGCTTTGTATTTAGACTGGAGCAATAATTCATGTAAGTATATACAGTAGTGTAGTATATGATTTTATATTTTTTTGTAAATAAATAAATACACACACACACATATATATATATATATCAAGGGCGGACTGACAACTCATGGGGCCCCCGGGCAATAGGGGATCATCGGGCCCCTGTGTCCTTGCCCAAACTCAAAAAAGCCTATGAAAAAGGTACCATGGGCATCTCATGGGGCCCCCTACTGACAGTGCCCGAGTTTCCAAATGGTCAGTCCGCCCCTGATATATATATATATATATATATATATATATATAATGTTTGAATCAGTACTATACTGTGTATATACATATTGGCTAACAAAGGGAAATCCCAAATCCTATATTTGTTGCACTAGTTCTGTTAGCTGCTTATTAAAATGTAGTTTTTCATGTGTCACAATGATTTCAGTCCTCTTAAAATAAATATATAAAAGAAGAGAAGTCTTATATGAGGCTTCTCATAATCCCTTCCATTAGTTTTTTTTATTTGTCCTCAAAGCTCTGCAATCTGTCACTGGAAGTAGCCATTGCTAATCCTTTCAGAGCAGCAAATGTTGTGAGCGGGGAGAGGGAGAAGGGGTGACAGGAGTAGACAGCTTCTGTAAAGACATGTTAGCTGGGATTTGGCAATTCCTCTCCACTCCTCCAGCGCTGCCCACGCAGCGGGGGCTTGTGAGAATACTAACATCAGAACACTAAGCAGATCATGATGTCATCAGGTGAGTCACTGGGGAACATCTACATAAGACTTACCAGACCTTATGATGGTTAATTTTGTCTTAAAGAGCTGTTTTACTTTATAGATAGATTGGTTCAGTTCTGGCCTTAAACCTTTATGTTTAAATTATAAAGGTTTCTATTCTTCTGTAAGGTTTACCTATCATTTTGTTTGCCTTTTTATCCATCAGTTCTCAAGCAGTTTATAGATTATGGCCGAGTTGTAGTTCCAAATGTTTTCTAATACAACAATCTTGAAAAAAAAATATACACCAGCTTGGCTACTGGCCAGCGAGCTCACACAGGCCAATGAATAATAAATGGAAATAACATTTACAACGTAAGCACATAGAAAACACCACATATGTGAGATCTGAATGGCAATAGCCAGGAACAATTCCAAGGTTGTAGATTATACAATACATGCTATGTCATTTAATATATAACTTAATAAAGTGTTAGTTAAAGTAAACATGTACTTTGCTTATACCAGGCAAACTAACAGGTTTACTTGATGGGGGACTCCATATGTGGGCTGCACTCATCTTTACTGTGCTTTTCCACCAGCCTGGTCTACCACCAGAGTGTTCTAAATCTTTAAATCAAAACCTGCACAACGCCCAGAAAGCTCCTCCATGTGATACCACTGGCAATTGTCCTAGGGCATGCAGCAAAGTGTTATGAAGGCACTGTTATACGCTCCCCAATAACCAGAACTGTCTGCTGTTTTTTGAGACCCCAGCAAGAAAAGTGTGTTCATCCTGTCAAGGTTGCCTGCTGTGAAGTTTACCCGATACTTTTAATAAAAGGGGTCAAATAGAGATTTCCTTTATTTCTCTTGCAATATTAAAGCAGACCCGGCACCTAAATAAAACTATTTATTCAGTGATGGCCACTCCACCATCTTGATTTACTGTTCTAAACTGTAAAAAAGAAAAAACACAAAGGGAGAAATATCCTCAGGAAGATGCTACTGCATTGTGCTCTATAGTCAAAATGTGAGATTTGGGGTACTCAGCCTTCCCCAGGATCTTGTTAGAAGAATGATGATTTTAATTCCTGCAGCATGTAAGTCAGGATTAAAATAATTAAAACTAAATTAACTAAAAATCTTTTTTCCCCAAAAAGGCATTTTTTTGACTGTTTAATGAATTGTAGTAAGATGGGAAGGGGGGGGGGGGGAGGAGTAGATAGCTCACTGAATAAGTACCTCTGGCATGAAGCACAAGGTTTTTTGACACGTTAACTGCCGCATTTGTACTCCGCCATTGCATTTATTGTGCAGTTGCATGAGAAATGTTGAGTTCCTTCATCCAAAAATTTGGATATAGTATCTGAAGCTGTACTTTGAAGCTTCAGATCTTTTTGTCCTGCAGATTACATGTAAAAGTGTGAACATACCCTTAAAGAGGAACTCCAAGGTAACTGAAAACAAGGGTAAGGTTTTAAAACGCAAAGCTCTTGAAAAACCTAACTTTAACCAGTTAAAATTTTTATCTATTTTTCTTCTAGCCAAAGAGCACCTAATATGCAGTTTATTGTCTGCCAAAAATGTGTTCTTATCCAGACTCTCCAATATATTAGTCTTACTAACAACACAATAGGTAAGCTCCAATTACCTCAAGGTTGATCAACATTGGCTATAAAATTATTAGAACTAGAGAAGAAAACTGTATAGACTGTGTGACTAGGGTAAGGCATAAACCATGAAAAAGCAAATGTATAGAGTCGTGAAGAATGACAGGAAAGGCCTTGCCACATTAATGGGTGGTGGTCAGGTGAGTTGGGAGTAGTAGAATCTCTGAGCTGCTTAACAGGCATTTTAGAAAGTTTGTTGGCAAAAGGAAATGTATCTGTCCCCCTGCTTGATTCCCTTGTTTAAGTGGATGTGCATGGGGGCAGGATGAGGACAAGGGATGGGCGAAAGGAGCACGTGCCCTGGGCATAGAGGTGCTATGTAGAGAGCTCTCCAGCTACCTGAATGACAAGAGTGACACTGAGCAGAGTACAGTGCAGGCTGCGATAACTACTAGAGGGAGGATTTTGCTCCCCTTTCCCTCCAGCTGTGGGGCTGGATCTCTCCTCCCTACCTCCTCTGCAGTTTTAGGCTTCATTGTTTTAGGCTTTACTGCTTGTTGTGTGGGCGAGATGAGGATGTGGCTAGCTTTAGAGATCCTGCCCGATTGTCTGCCCACCTGCCTGCCAACCTGCTCACCAGCTTGCCCGCCTGCCTGCCCTCCTGCCTGCCCTCCTCCCTGAGCTGCCAGCCTGTCACTCGCCCACCTGGAAGAGGGAGATTTGATCTGACCAGGAGTGAGTGTGTGCTGAGGTAAGCTCAGCTGGGTCTATTTGGTCTCATTGCTCCTGCTCCCTGTCCAATACCAGAGCACATGAAGTAGGGAACGGAACTGGAGAAAGCTGGGATTGAGGAAGGGGTCAACATTGCCATGAACACCAATGCAGGTGAGGGATGGGATGGTCAGTGGCAGTGAAGGTTGATCCCCCATCCCCCACCTGCATTGCTCTTCATGGCAGTGAAGGTTAACCCCCCCATCCCCCATTGATGCATCAACTGACATCAATGCTGGGGGGTTATTAATGTGTCCTCTGACATCAATGCTGGGGGTTATTAATGCATCCACTGGCAACAATGCTGGGTGTTATTATGGTGTCCACTGACATCAAATCTGGGGGTTATTAATGAGTCCACTGACATCAATGCTGGAGGTAAATCTTGCTTCTGGGAAGGTGGTGCAGGGGACGCAATTTGGCACCTTCGCCCTGGGCACCGACTGACCTTGTCCCACCACTGCATTGGTGATGTTCTTTGGAGGTCTGGTAGATAGCAAGAGTTGTTAGAAAAAAATATGGCCTACTAGTATAATCACCCGCTGACGCTAGTTTTTGGTCAGGTTCTCCAGAGGCATAGTCTCCTCGTGTGGTGGGGCTCAAGATATAGCTTGGTGCTAGCAATGTCCATATTCCATTGACTGTGTCTCTAAAATATATATGAAAAACAAACAAAATCTTTGTAAAAACACCTGGGAAGACCCCCTACACAAGCCTATGCTCTTTCGTCTGGCTCGCCTCTCTTTTTCCCTTACTCTACCTCTTTTTTAAATATGCTAACCCTTCCTTCTTGGAAAACCCACCATGGTTGGCCAGGATTTTCCTCTTTTTGATCTTGCAGGTGGAAGGGAGACCTTTTTCCTTCCTTTTTTTTCAGTGTAGTGTATATTCCAACCAAGCAGAGACTACCCAATCTACAGATAACTATGGCTGTGTGGGGGTTTTTTAGTGACACTGCTTCAATCACTCAATAGGATATCATTTTGTAGCTGATTGACGTCCGTAGGATGTCTATGCCATACCCCTATCACCTGTTTTTATGGGTCTGTTTGCATTAAAGTACAGAGTCTGTTTCATTTTGTTGGATGTCATGTGTCCTATTCGAACACTGAAGGTTAGGCCATTGTTGGTGTTATGGATGTGACATATACACACCATCTTTCTTTCCATGTATGTATACTCCTTTTTATTTAATAAAAATATAGTAAAAGAAAAACAAACATATTCATACTTCATACCTCTCGAGCTGTACATGCCAATGATCTGTTTGGTATTGCAGAGATACAATTGCTTGAAGAACTTTCAGCACTTACAATTCCTGCTACCCCTCTGCACTCTGTGGTTCCTCCTGCTATACCCTACATTAATATAGTGCACAGTAGCAATGTAGGGACACACAAATCAATTTGAATATTGGACCAGGCCTCTAACACTCATGATTTCCAGCTCCTAATCATAATGCAACAAACCTGTCACTGTACAGAACCCATCTCCAGTATTTGACAGTTTCACAACTACTCAGCACATCACTTGTGGATAAAAGTATAGCGAACTTATTGGCACATCTATCTCTCACGAGTGACAATCTCAAGCTTATCACACATATTACATTCTGAATGTTCAGTAACAAAATGAATGGTAAAGCTCTTCTCTAGGCATTTAGTATTCCCTGGTCCCAGAAGCAAGTTCCCTCCATGGCCCCACTCCAGCCTCGTACAACAAAGCTTACCAACAGAAAGACAGAGGCCAAACTGGAGTTCAGTCCCCTGGAAAAAGTTTATTAGGCCATAGACAACCCATCTGGGCTCCTACCACTGATGTGTTTCACACAAACAGAGCATGTCAGATTTAAGATGGCCATAGTAGGCCAGTGTAGAGACTGTCAGATTTAAGATAGCCATTCACACAGGAAGCAGCCTGAAATTCAGTCCGAGTATGGCCAGGTTAAGCTCTTCACCAGTAACACCAGTCAGAAGGAAGAGGCCAAGCCAGCTGTATATGGACTATTAGTCTAATAAAATTGTTGACTTCATCTTTCTCTGAATATATGATTATATGACATCCCTTAAATTTCCATAGGTAACTGTATATACAGTCAGGTCCATAAATATTGGGACATCAACACAATTCTAACATTTTTGGCTCTATATACCACCACAATGGTTTTGAAATGAAACTAACAAGATGTGCTTTAACTGCAGACTGTCAGCTTTAATTTGAGGGTATTTACATCCAAATCAGGTGAACGGTGTAGGAATTACAACAGTTTGCATATGTGCCTCCCACTTGTTAAGGGACCAAAAGTAATGGGACAGAATAATAATCATAAATCAAACTTTCACTTTTTAATATTTGGTTGCAAATCCTTTGCAGTCAATTACAGCCTGAAGTCTGGAACGCATAGACATCACCAGACGCTGGGTTTCATCCCTGGTGATGCTCTGCCAGGCCTCTACTGCAACTGTCTTCAGTTCCTGCTTGTTCTTGGGGCATTTTCCCTTCAGTTATGTCTTCAGCAAGTGAAATGCATGCTCAATCGGAGTCAGGTCAGGTGATTGACTTGGCCATTGCATAACATTCCACTTCTTTCCCTTAAAAAACTCTGTGGTTGCTCTTGCAGTATGCTTTGGGTTATTGTCCATCTGCACTGTGAAGCGGCGTCCAATGAGTTCTGAAGCATTTGGCTGAATATGAGCAGATAATATTGCCCGAAACACTTCAGAATTCATCCTGCTGCTTTTGTCAGCAGTCACATCATCATAAATACAAGAGAACCAGTTCCATTGGCAGCCATACATGCCCACGCCATGACACTACCACCACCATGCTTCACTGATGAGGTGGTATGCTTAGGATCATGAGCAGTTCCTTTCCTTCTCCATACTCTTCTCTTCCCATCACTCTGGTACAAGTTGATCTTGGTCTCATCTGTCCATAGGATGTTGTTCCAGAACTATGAAGGCTTTTTTAGATGTCGTTTGGCAAACTCTAATTTGGCCTTCCTGTTTTTGAGGCTCACCAATGGTTTACATCTTGTGGTGAACCCTCTGTATTCACTCTGGTGAAGTCTTCTCTTGATTGTTGACTTTGACACACATACACCTACCTCCTGGAGAGTGTTCTTGATCTGGCCAACTGTTGTGAAGGGTGTTTTCTTCACCAGGGAAAAAAATCTCCGGTCATCCACCACAGTTGTTTTCCGTGGTCTACCGGGTCTTTCGGTGTTGCTGAGCTCACCTGTGCGTTCCTTATTTTTAAGAATGTTCCAAACAGTTGGTTTGGCCACGCCTAATGTTTTTGCTATCCCTCTGATGGGTTTGTTTTGTTTTTTTTGTTTTGTTTTTTCAGCCTAATGATGGCTTGCTTCACTGATAGTGACAGCTCTTTGGATCTCATCTTGAGAGTTGAGAGCAACAGATTCCAAATGCAAATAGCACACTTGAAATGAACTCTGGACCTTTTATCTGCTCATTGAAATTGGAATAATAGGGGAAAAACACACACCTGGCCATGGAACAGCTGAGAAGCCAATTGTCCCATTACTTTTGGTCCCTTAACAAGTGGGAGGCACATATGCAAAATGTTGTAATTCCTACACCGTTCACCTGATTTGGATGTAAATACCCTCAAATTAAAGCTGACAGTCTGCAGTTAAAGCACATCTTGTTTGTTTCATTTTAAATCCATTGTGGTGGTGTATAGAGCCAAAAATGTTAGAATTGTGTTGATGTCCCAATATTTTGTTGGTGTATGAGAGGGTTGGCACCATTCGAAGGTCAGAATTAACAGAGAACTACTTGACAACTTGTGGACTAGGTTGAATTGACTAACCAGCTGCATGAGGTGCTCTGGTGTGTCCAGACTAGAACAGTTCTTGCTCCCATCTCTTCCTGCCCACCACTGGACAGATCTCTTGAAATAAATCATACACTGTGTCTGATGCCTAATTCACCCAAGATGAAGATCAGGATTTCCTCACAGACATAAAAATACTGACCTTACAACCTCATATTGTCTTATTTTAAAATGTAACTATAAGCAAAACTTCTTTTTTTATTTTGGATGAAGTAAGGGAGAGTTATAACTTCTTTCAGTTTTTTGCCATCTGTGTCCTATAGGGGACATTTCCCTTCAGTTCCTGTCTCAAAACTGGCAGGTGTTCTAATCCCTCTCTAATCTATCCAAAACTAAAAATATGCCTATAGTTACACTTTAATGGACAATCACAATTTATCACCTGTCACTCTTAGCAGTAAATCCTAGAAATTGAAAGGTGGAGCTTGATAGGTTGTTCTGGGCACCAGTTCCATGTTTTCTTTGTACCAGGTCTTGTAAAATAGCCCTACTCTGTTGTGAAAAGATTTGGCAGCATTTGCTCTATGCAAGATTAATGTGAACACAGCTGACAGGAGCTATCATGGATGCACTGCAGGAAGACAAATATGTTAGTGTACCTTTTAAAGTATGGAAACAGAGTTGTGAAAAGGTGGGAAGTGTGAGAGAAGGGAAGTGTAAAAACAAGACATATGGACTTGTTAGAGGATGAATAAGGATTATCTGACAGATTTAGCAGCAAAAGGTAAGTAATAAATGTGTTAGAGAGGTTCAGAGGAAATGAAAGACTGTTAATGCCATCATAAAATCATAAAATGGAGGCCAGCTATTAAGGAAGAAAATAGATGACATGACATTCTTGAATCCACTGCTATTGAAGTGGGTTTCTTAAAGGAAAAGTACACTGCTAAAAAAATTTAAAGTAACACTTTTTAATCAGAGTACAGCATCAAGTCAGTTAAACTCCTGGGATATTGATCTGGCCAGTTAAGTAGCAGTGGGGGTTGTTAATCGGTTTCAGCTGACTTGGTGTTAATGAAATTAACAACAGGTGCAGTAGATGTGCAACAATGAGATGACCCCCAAAACAGGAATGATTTTACAGGTGGAGGCCACTGACATTTTTTCCCTATTCTTCTTTTCTAACATTTTTTCACTCGTTTTTCATTTGGCTAGGGTCATTGTCACTACTGGTAGCATGAAGTGATAGCTGGACCCTACAGAGGTTGCACAGGCAGTCCAACTCCTCCAGGATGGCAAATCAATACGTGCCATTGCTATAAGGTTTGATGTGTCTCCCAGCACAGTCTCAAGAGCATGGAGGAGATTCCAGGAGACAGGCAGATACTCTAGGAAAGCTGGACAGGGTCGTAGAAGGTTGTTAACCAAGCAGTAGGACTGGTATCTGCTCCTTTGTGTAAGGAGGAACAGTATGAGCACTAACAGAGGCCTACAAAATGAGCTCCATCAGGCCACTTGTGTGAATGTCTCTGACCAAACAATCAGAAACAGACTTCATGAGGGTTGCCTAACGGCCCCAAGTCCTCTAGTGGGCCCTGTGCTCACTGCCCAGCGCCACTGGCGCCCTGTGCTTTTCACAGATGCTTTTCACAGATGAGAGCATGTTCACGCTGAGCACGTGACAGACTTGAAAGTGTCTGGAGAAGCCATGGAGAACGTTATGCTGTCTGTAACATTGTTCAGCATGACCGTTTTGGTGTTGGGTCAGTGATGGGCTGGGGAGGCATATCCATGGAGGGACGCACAGACCTCTACAGACTAGACATTGGCACCCTGACTGCCATTGGGTATCATGATGAAATCCTTGGACCCATTGTCAGACCCCACGCTGGTGCAGTGGGACCTGGGTTCCTCCTGGTGCATGACAATGCCCAACCTCATGTGGCGAGAGTATGCAGGCAGTTCCTGGAGGATGAAGGAACTAATACCATTGAATGGCCTCCACGCACGCCTGACCTAAATCCAATAGAACACCTCTGGGATATCATGTTTTGATCCATCCAACTCCTTCAGGTTGCACCTCAAACTGTCCAGGAGCTCAGTGATGCCCTGGTGTCAGGGTGGGGCTGTGGAACGGACAGGTAGGCCTAGTGGCAGGGTAACGCACTGGCTGACAACAACCACCACCAACAGACCGAAGTCCCTCAGGGCGCGGAGTCTAAGTCCCAGGATGCCCTTCACCAGGCCCCTGATGGTGGGGATGAACTTGATGCAGCCAGGAACCAGGTCGCGGCCCACAAGACACCCCGGCTGCGGTAATGGCCGCCGCCAATGGCGTGTAGCTGGTGAAAATGACAATAGCGTAGTCAGGCAAGCTGGGTCGACAACAACGGGACTAAATGGTACAGAACAGTAGACAGAGAATCACAGGTCATGGGCCGGGTTCAGCAACGGAAGGTCAGATCGAAGGAAAACACAGAGAATGGTCTTAATCACAAGCCGAGTCAGATACCAGAAGAGTCACGAGCGTATACACAGAGCTGTAGGAAGACAAAGACACAAGACACAAGTGCAAAGAGCATGTGCAGGCCACAGGCTTATATGTCATCAGCCACACCCCTCTGGGGGATGGACCTCAGAGACCTGAAGGCATAAAAGGATTCCCACCATGCACAGCAGAATCCAAGATGGACGCCAGCACATGGAGTAACAAAACCTCAGGGAAAAGGTAGGACCTTGACAGTACCTACTCCTCAAGGGCCCCTCCCCCTCCGCGGCTCAACAAAAGGTTTCTGAGGAAAGTGGGTATGAAAAGCGCGGAGGAGGGCAGGAGCATTAACATCCGCGGAGGGAACCCAGGAACGCTCCTCGGGACCATAACCGCGCCAATGAACCAGGAACTGTAACCGGCCGTGCACCAATCGAGAGTCCAGGATCCGGCTCACCTCATACTCCTCATGACCGTCAACCCGAATGGGACAGGGCCGAGGCAGAGAGGTAGTGAAGCGATTGCAGATCAGAGGTTTCAACAGTGATACATGAAAGATATTGGAGATCCGCATCCCAGGTGGAAGGGCAAGGGCATAGGCCACTGGATTCACCTTGCGGAGAATGCGAAAAGGACCGACAAAACGGGGAGCTAGTTTGGGTGTGGGCACCTGAAGATTGAGGTTACGAGTAGACAACCACACCCGATCGCCGACCTGGTATGAAGGAGCAGGCAACCGTCTGCGATCAGCCTGGAACTTCTGACGCTGAGCAGAGTCCCTCAAAGCCCTCTGGATCTGCCCCCATGAAGAACACAGGGCAGCAAGATGGTTCTCCGCAGCCGGAATGTCCTGTGGTGAGAACCTCTCAGGTAATACCGCGGGTTGGTACCCATAGTTGGCCATGAAGGGAGACATCCTGGAGGAGGAGTTGACCGCTGAGTTCCTGGCAAACTCTGCCTAAGGCAGGAGATCGGCCCAATCGTCCTGATGGTCCGAGATATAACACCGAAGGAATTGTTCTAAGGCCTGATTGGAATGCTCCGCAGCCCCATTGGACTGCGGGTGGTAGGCTGAAGAAAAGGAGAGACTAATACCCAACTGGGAGCAGAAGGCGCAGCAGAATCTGGACACGAACTGACTCCCGCGGTCCGAGACAATCACCTTGGGCAACCCATGCAGGCGAAAAATCTCCCTGGAAAAGACAGTGGCCAGTTCTTGTGCTGTTGGTAATTTCCTGAGTGGAATACAATGGCACATTTTGGAAAAACGATCGATGACCATGAAGATGACCGTATAACCCCGAGACACAGGGAGGTCTACAATAAAGTCCATGCCCAGGTGTGACCAAGGACGCTCCCCATTGGGAATGGGTTGCAGAAGACCCATTGGAAGATGCCGTGGAGATTTATTCTGGGCACAGATCGAACATGCCGCTACATAAGAGGCAATGTCGGCACGGAGAGTTGGCCACCAGAACAACCGAGAGACGACCCAAGACAACTGGTTCCTCCCCGGATGCCCGGCAGTTTTGGAGTTATGGTAGGTACGCAGCAGACGGGTGCGCAACCCCTCGGGTACAAAACATCTACCCTCCGGTCTCTCGCGGGAGGAGCGTTAGTTTGAGCCGCCAAAATCTGCTCCCCATGACCGAGGTTGGCTCAGAATCCTCCCTGGACAACTCAGAGTATTGCCGCGATAATGCATCAGCCCTGACATTCTTGGAACCAGGCAAATAGGAGACCACATAGTTGAACCGCGACAAGAAAATGGCCCATCTGGCCTGACGGGGTGTCAATCTTTTGGCCTCTGAAAGATAAGTCAGGTTCTTATGATCGGTAAGAATGAGGACCGGAACCGCGGAGCCCTCGAGCAGGTGCCTCCATTCCTTGAGAGCCAGAATGATTGCCAACAACTCCCTATCTCCAATCTGGTAGTTGCACTCTGCAGAGGAAAGCTTCCTGGAGTAGAACCCACAGGGAAGTAGGGGTCCATCGGACGACCGACGTTGAGACAGGAGAGCGCCTACTCCCGTCTCGGATGCATCAACCTCAAGGACGAAGGGCAATCCAGGATTGGGATGAGACAGTATCGGAGCCGAAGCGAAGGTGGATTTCAGAGCCTCAAAAGCTACGATGGCCTCGGATGGCCACTCGTCAGGATTACTGCCCTTCTTGGTTAGGTCTGAGAGAGGCTTTGCCAGCGTGGAGAAGTTCCTGATGAACTTCCGATAGTAGTTGGCAAAACCCAAAAAGCGCTGAATGGGCCGAAGACCATTGGGACGAGGCCACTGCAGAACCGCTGAAACCTTCTGAGGGTCCATAGAGAATCCCTCCGCAAAAATGATGTAGCCTAAAAAGGCAACTTGGGATCGATGGAATTCGCACTTCTCAAGTTTACAAAAAAGTTTGTTCTCACGTAATCGTTGCAGCACCTGCTTGACATCCTGGATATGGGACTCCATGGAGGCAGAGTAAACCAGGATGTCATCCAAGTAAACTACCACGCACTGCTGCAACAAGTCACGAAGGACATCATTTATGAATTCCTGAAAAACTGCGGGCGCGTTACACAACCCAAAGGGCATCACCAGGTATTCGTAGTGACCGGTTCTGGTGTTAAACGTGGTCTTCCACTCATCCCCCTGTTTGATCCGTACGAGGTTGTACGCCGCCCTAAGGTCAAGTTTGGTAAAGACTGTTGCCCCCTTAAGGCGGTCAAACAACTCAGTAATCAAGGGAATCGGGTAGGCATTCTTAGTGGTGATTCGATTAAGACCCCTATAATCGATGCAAGGCCTCCAATTCACCACCCTTCTTCTTAACAAAGAAAAAGCCCGCTCCTGCTGGGGAAGTAGACTTACAAATGTGCCCCCAGGAAAGCGCATCCACAACGTACTCCTCCATGGCCTTATTCTCCGCAACCGAGAGAGGATACACCCTGCCACGTGGAGGAGTGGCACCGGGTTGCAAGGATATGGCGCAGTCGTAAGGACGATGAGCAGGTAAGGCACCAGCGCGTACCTTATCAAACACGTCCTGGTACTCCCCATAATAAGTGGGCAAAGCAGAGTCCGAGGAGGCACACAACACCTTAACCGGCCCACGGATGCACCCGGCCCCACACTGTGGAGACCACGAGAGAATCTCGGCTGTTTGCCAATTGAAGGTTGGATTGTGCATCTGGAGCCAGGGATACCCCAAAACCACCGAATAGTGCGGAGAAGAAATCACCTGGAAACCTGCGGTGGTTGCAGGGGCCTGCCATCTATCGCCTCGAGAACCAATGGGGTAACTCGAGACTGCAGGGGAATGGAGTGCTGGGCAGCAAACGAGCTGTCCATAAACAACCCGCCGGCCCCAGAATCTACCAACGCCTGGGCCGTCACCGAGCCCTCCGCCCAAGAGAGGACAATGGTGATCAGTGGCTTATCTCTGCGGAACGCCGGGGACGAGGAGACTCCACCCAAGATCTGTCCCCGACAGGATCTCAGGTGCAAGCGTTTCCCGGACGGACCGGACAGGACTGCCGAAAGTGCCCACCAAGACCACAGTACAGGCAGCGACCCTCCCGATGCCGAGCGGCCCGCTCTCTCTCGGAAAGGCGAGCAAACCCCAGCTGCATGGGCTCACCACCAGACAATCTATCCCCAGGAGGCGTGGGAGGAGAGGGACGAACGGGTGGGACAGAAAACG